>NC_056737.1:970628451-970710951 GCF_019279795.1 Protopterus annectens | reverse complement strand
TGACACTAAAAAATCCATCATGTTAGACAAAAAAATACTACTATACCCACCTGCAACTAAATCATCAAAACAAACCTCAAAAGTTCTGGGCTGGAATAAACAGCCTCCTCCTTCCAGGCCGTACCACCACTCCCAGCCCATCAGCAGCCCTTGACAAAACACCAGAGGTAATTGCTAACACATTCAATTGCTTCTTTACTGCAACTATCCAGGCACTAGCCACCCAACTCACTCCTACCCACCTCAACCCCCCCCACCTTACCCCCCCTTTATCTCAAACAATACTACAGATGGCTCAAATCTTCCCAAGACTCATCTTTCCTTTAGCTTCCAACCTATCCTTACTACCCTTATCCATGCCCTTCTCAAAAAACTAAAACCCACTACTCTAGCAGCTGACCACCTCCCTGCTGAGTACCTGCAATTATCCGCAGACGCTATCGCACTCCCAGTCTCTATCCTCATTAATAGATCCATCTCCAAGGCAACCATTCCATCAATATGAAAAATATCACATGTAATAACCCTACATAAAGGAGGTAGTTCCATAGAATTGTTGATCTTTAGACCCATATCCATTCTTCCACCACTAGCAAAAATCTTGGAAAAATGCGTCCACAAACAATTAATGTACCACATCAGCTCTCTTATCATTCACTAATGTCATCAACCTTAATCGAAACAACAACAAACTATCATCTGCACTCCTTCTGGACCTCTCTAAGGCTTTTGATATGGTTAACCATCAGCTACTGCTCAGTACCCTGAAAACTGTCTTCTTAGACCATCACTCACTACAATGGTTTCAATCCTATCTAAGTGGTAGACAGCAGGCTGTCCTATGGCAGGACAAGCTGTCATCCCATCTCCCAGACTCCCTAGGAGTCCCTCAGGGCTCTATACTAGGACCCCTCCTTCCTCTTCTCTGTCTTCATAAACGACCTTCATACTACCATCCCAAATGTATACTGTATCCAATATGCAGATGATTCTACCTTGATGTGCTCTGCCTCTTCTCAAACAAATCTTCTATCCCTAACACATAATACCTTTAATAACATTGAAAACCGGCTAACGAATCCACAACTGCTCCTGAATCCTAACAAAATCAAGCTGCTACTTTTCTCCCCTACCCATAGATCCACTCATCCATTCTTCACTATTAAGTCTAACAATGACACCATTATCTCCCCAGATGACCAAACTAAGCTCCTAATATTAATAGACAACAACCTCGAATTTGACGCACATATTGACCACACTATTAAATCCATTAACAAAAAACTAGGCTCCCTTTACAAGGTCAAACCTTTCCTCACCCCGTTTCCTAGGGTTGCTATTGCAAGAACCCATCTTCTCTCCACTCTCCTCTATGCCTCACCAGTATTTACCAACCTCTCTAAAACTAACCTCAACAAACTATCCTCCTGTTACTACCATATAGCTAGATTTGCCACTGGTAAGGCATACAGGACTCACCATTGCAACAAAGTAGTTCAACTTGAATGGCTGGAATTTCCTTCCCTTGCAGTTCAACCAGCGTATATAGTAGCACACAAAGTACTCAACCAGCCTGATAATACCCCGACTCTCAAGAATGTTATCAGCCCACATAATGCTCTCAGGCCACTTCGTTCCTCAAACAAACTCTATTGGTCCTAACCTTAAAATCCAACAACACATCAGGGGATTCCCTGTTTGCAAACTCAGTTAGTAAAATTTGGAACCTACTTCCTGCAGCTCTTACCTAAGAATCTTCGCTACCCCTATTTAAAAAAGGCCTCAAAAAATACCTTAAATCAAACTGGTGCTCCCCCTGCCTAAACCCTGACTAACCCAACCCAACAACTTGGCGTTTCTCTACTCAACTGATTATTAGCAAGCCAGTCATTCTGTTGATCAAATGGGTTATGTTATAATGTACAGTTTTGCCTGCTAGTCACTGAGTTTAAACCTTTAGCATGTTGTAGTGTTTTCCTATTGTGCTAAACATTGTGAAATGATGTATCTATATTCTTTTTTTTCTCTGTTAAACCTTTAGCATGTGCTAGCATATTCCTACTATATTAAACCTTCTGAAATAATGTATCTACTTTATTTTTTCACTCTGTTTTAGTATTATTACTTGTTTTTTGGAGTTATTCTTCCTGGGCCTCCGCTGAAAATAGACATGTATCCAGTCAGTCTACAAATGTAAAATAAAATAAAATAAATTTCTACCTTCTGAATTGTCTATCTACTGTTGTAGATGGCCTGAGTTTGGACTGCTAAACTGTCTGGGCTTGGGGTGGGAGCATGATAGTTGTACTTAAAAGTTGCCAGTATCAGATGTAAGCAAGCAGATACAACCTTAGATTTCATATATTTCATAGGGATTTTAAGACCATTTAGTCTAAAAACCTTGTATCCTTGCAGATATAAACCCTCAAGCTTTGCCTCCTTTCTCAAGCAAGAAGGAGGCCAGTCGGTTCAAGTATAAACTTGAGAGCTTCAGTCCAGCTGTCCAAGTTTAGCTTGAAGGAAGATGTTGATTCACACTGTTTGACCTGCAGAGGAAGTTTATTCCAGAGAAGGGAGGAGGCAGGAGGTGTCTGAATCTACCCGTTTATCACAATCTGTTAATCTGCTGATGAAGGTTTAGATCTCCTGGTTCTAGTTTTAGCTGAGCTGTTTAATGTATTGTGATATAGGAGGTCAAGGACCACTGGATCTCTAATGGCACAGTAAGCAATGGGGAATCCTGTAAGAGAGTACATAGACAGCACTTCCAAGATCTTCTGTTAGCTGAGGTTCTTAAGACCAGAGAACTTTTTTAGTTAGGAGTCTCTGGGGCTTTTCGAGTTATCAAGCAAGACAAAAGATGGTCCTTCTCAGTGTGATGTCTTATCACCTGTCTCCCTTCAAACTATAACTGCATTGAACTATACTGATAAGCCAGTAATTTGCAAAAAAAATGTAGTGTTTAGATTGTCAAATGGGCTGTAATTGTTCTTGTCTGGAAAGGGATGGGGGCCGAGGAACCATACAGACCACTGTTTCTTAGCCCGCTGTGTCCATCAGTGGTAGTTATACACAGAGAGTTCATAGACAGTTATACTCTGTGTTGCCTCTACTGCCAGTCATGTCAGTAAGCTGTTATCGTATATTCAGTACTAGACAGTTACACTCTGCATCACGACAGTAACCAGTTGTCATGTACTGAGTATTAGGCAGTTATACTCCGTGTCATGTCAGTAACCAGTTGCTATTTACTTATACTATGTAGTTTTCCTGCATCACATCAGTAAGCTACTATCATATACTCAGTACTAGACAGATGTCCTTCCATATCACTGTTGCAGTATTCTTTACATGAGGGATCACCTGCCAAGGATAGCCCAACCTCTGGCCAGAATACCAAAGCCTTTAGATTTTATAGGCGCAGTACATCACATGTATGCTCCCTGCTTAAGGTGTAAGGCATAAAGGTGATGTATGGATGCAAACACTCAGAACTTTTCCGCCAGTCCAAGCCATTGTTGAATGTTGGTCTGAATGCTTTTCTGCCATGCTGGTGACCAAGCTGTCTTCAGATAAGTGCCCCGTTGGGATTTCTTCTCTACCTTTTTATTTATTGTGCTGTATTTGTGTTCATGTCATCCAAGAAGGGAAAATATCATGTCAATGTGGGAGGCAGATTCTCTATGAAGACCGTCACGACCAGTATCTTTTTTGCTTAGGGACTTTCCACAACCGTACACAGTGCTCCATTTGTCTTTAAGACCCTCCTTAGTCACTTATCTTCCTTATACATATACCTTGAAAACCAACAACATAAGCTGTTGGTACAAGGTGCTGTGGCAGAATCCTCTGTTCCTGAAGGTCAGCCGTCTGCCAAGAAAGCCAAAAAGCCCAGACCTGATCAGTTTTATTTATTTTATTTTAACATTTGTTAACCGGGAAAGTCTGACTTGGAACAAAGCCAGTTTTCAGCGGAGGCCCGGGGAGAAACACTCCAGATGCATGTCTTTGTAATGTGGGAGGAAACCCATACGAATGCAGGGAGGACATGCAGACTCCACACAGAAGGCACCCCAGCCGAGAATCGAAAAGGAGAACCTCTTGCTGTGAGGTGACAATGTTACCATTGCAAAATCCATTTGCTGTCCAGCCTCTCCAAACATCTCCCTAGAAGCTAGTGAA
Organism: Protopterus annectens; assembly: GCF_019279795.1. NCBI lineage: Eukaryota > Metazoa > Chordata > Ceratodontiformes > Protopteridae > Protopterus > Protopterus annectens. The sequence goes on along the minus strand of NC_056737.1, from coordinate 970,706,769 downwards.
GGCCCTGAAGACCGTGTGGTGCTTGCCTCTGATTCCTCTGCCATGACCCCTTCAGAGGCCTGATTGGATCCAAATTCACACATGTCCCCGGAAGCTTTTCCGATGTCTATTTTGGACGTTGAGGGGGAATTTCTGCTGATTCCTCAGATTTTGGTAAGGGAAGGGATTCCAACTATGATTGTCAAATCTCACCGAGGGTCTGAACCACAATGAACCTTTCAGGCAAATGTCCCACACAAGAGAAAAAAAAAAAAAACAAACACATTACTCTTGTTGTTAAAGATTTCCAGTGTGAATGGCAGGATTTTACTCAGGGTTTATTCAGTGCATTAATGGCTGAAGCCTCAAGGGATGTCTGTCCCTGCTCCTCCATGGTCTTGCACTCTTGTTAAGAAGTCTAGAGAAATGGATTCCTCTGATGAGGACTTGGACTCTCATCAGGAATCCATAGCTTACTCCTGTTAGATTCCTTCCCCTCTAGACCACGGTTTTGAGTAAGAGGATTCTTTGATCCCAGACTCCCCTTTGGAAGAATTATCTTTTGGAGATACTATTGCTCATATGATGGAGTACTTCAGATGGGATTGCTCTCAGGGCTCTTGACATTCAAAAAAGTTATTATGAACTTTTGCAGATGGAATCTCCTAAGCCATCTGCTGTTCCGTCTGTTTTGGCAGTCCTTTTGGACATTTTGTTCTGCTGCCACTGTGGCTCCTGGTTCCCAACCCCCAGCTCCTAAGAAGCCTCTGACAAGCTTTCCAATGTCTTTCCCTCAGATAAGGATACTTGAGCTACAGAGATGTTGGGTAAAAAAAGTATATATATATACTGCTGCCATCTTGTCTTTAGGGTGATTAATTACCAAACCCACAATGACCAGGTATATTTTGGCCCTTCTTTCCCAAGTAGCTACAGTGGTCTGTGGCCTTCCTGATTCTGATGGGAAGGCTTCAGCTCTTTCCCTTCTGGGATGCATTTCCCAGGTTGCCTGTTACTCCATAAAATGCAGCTGTGATGCTACTGATGCCTCTTCCAGGGCTGCTGTTTTTTTGTTCTGTGATGAGGAGCTACTCTTGGCTATGTCTGCAAGCTTTACCTGATGATATTAAAGCCAAGCTTTTGCATGTTAGAAAGACATGCATCTGGAGCATTTCTCCCTGGGCCTCCGCTGAAAATTGGCTTTGTTCCAAGTCGGACTTTCCCAGTTAACAAATGTTAAATAAAAATTAAATTAAAGAAAATAAATGCCCCTCTGGATAATAAAAATCTTTTTGGGACAACTGCTGCTGACCTCTTTAAGCCCCTTCAGGATAAGGGTAAGACCTTTGCAGGAACGTGCATGTTTTTGTCCCCAAATTCCAGAGAATTTACCCTTCTAAGTCCACCTTTGTCTGCAGACAGACTTGCCCACCTTCCAAGGGTAAGAAGGGATCTAGACATATTCCTCCTGCTAAATCCACTCAGACGCCATTGTTTCAGAAGCCTTCCTTTCAGGACAAGCCCATCTCCATTTGGTATTTGGCCTCCTCTTCCACTTGGCCAGGTCAGCCTGGCTCTCCATCTTTCTCTGTTCCTCCCAAATTGGTATTAGATCACCTCAGACTCTTGAGTGCTATCTATAATTCCTCCCTTCCCCCCTTCTCGGGTATTCCACAGCCTCCTCAGGAACAGCTTCTTCATTTTCCTTTGGTTTTGCATTCCCTTTTGGATCAGGGCACTATTCAGCCTGTTCCACCCTCCCAATTGGGAAAGGGGTTTTACTCCTTAATGTTTTTGGTACTTTGAAAGGAGGGTACCTATAGGCCTATTCTGGATTTTTCTCTGCTCAGTACCTTTTTCAAGGTCCCTCCTTTCCGTATGCTATATCTTCAGACCTTGTTTCCTCTTCTTCTTCTTTCTTCCCCTCCAGGCCTTTTTGGTTTCTCTTTACCTCAAGGTTGCCTACCTTCACATCCCCATTCACCTTCTGTTCAGGAAAATGTTACGTTTCTCTGTTTCTTCCTCTCATTTTGAGTTCTCTTTGCTTTTTGCCCTTTCTTCTGCCCCAAGGGTATTCACCAGATGCCTTGCTCCTGTCGCTGCCTTTTGCAGACTTTGAGGGATACTGACTTTCCTCTATCTGAATGACTACTCATTCAGGCTCCCTCTCGCAGCAGTCTGTCATGGGATCTCCACTTTACCACTTGTCTTCTGCAAAGTCTTGGGTTCACCGTAAACCTCAAGAAGTCTGTTTTGATGTCCTCCCAGGATCATATTTTCCTGGGGTGCCGGCTACAGACTCTTCCTGTGTTGGCTTCTCTTCCTGCTCCATAGGTTTTGTTTCTGGCAACCTTTTTCCAGTCTCTCCTTTTTCTGTCCTGTCTTATGGCCAGGGAGTTTCTCCAGATTCTGTGGTTTATGGCATCCACCATTCCCATGCTTCCTCTCTTCAGGCTCCATATGAGGAAACTACAGTGGTACCTCAAATCAGTTTGGCTTCAACATTGCCACCCTCTGGAGTCCCCTGTTCCTTTTCTTCCTTGTATCAAACTCGAGTTTCAGTGATAGAGTCAACAGCTCTTTCTCAATCTAGGCTTCCATTCTAGACTCCCAATTCCATCTCAAGAACTGTACATGGATGTCTCAGGCTTGGGGCGGAGGGCCTCTTGTGGCCATGTAAAAGTCCAGGGTCTCTGGCCTCCTCATCAAACGTCAAATCATATCAACTTAAAAGAGGTGAGAGCTCTATTTCTGGCTTTGCAAGCTCTTCATCCCCTTTTCCACCCCAGCCCCCTTAAAGTTTTCACAAAAAGTACCACTGTGATGTGGTACGTCAACAAGCCAGGCGACACAAGGTCTTATCTTCTTTGCAGATTAGCCCTTCAGGCATGGGACCTAGCTGTCCCATATCAAGTGACTTTCCAGGCGGTTCGCATTTCTTCATAGCACAATCTAGTGGCAGACTCATTGAGCAGGTCCAGAACGCAGGCTAATGAATGGATGCTTCACATAGATGTATTTCTGGACATAATCCATTGGTGGGGTATTCCTCCGGTAGATCTTCTTGCCTCCCCTCTGAACAGACAACTTCCTAGAACTTTTCTGTTCCAGAGTACCAAGTCATCTGACTTGGAAAGTGGGAACCCTGTCTTTTCCTTGTGTAAGAATATTTTTATATGCCTTTTCTCCCCTGTTCCTCTGTTGCCTCGAGTACTGCAAAAAAAAAAAAAAAAAAAAAAAATCAGACAGGCCTCTCCCAAAATCTTGCTGGTAACTCTCTTTTGGCCCATACATCATGGGTTCCCCCTTCTATAACTTGGCCATGGGCCATTACCACAAGTTACCTTACAGCGTGGATATTCTGACGCAAGACAAGGGATCCCTTAACCATCCTCACCTGTCGGCTCTTTAAATGGCACTGTGGGTGATAGGGTTTTGATTTCTTTTTGGCACCCCTTTTCTGGGGACATGCTCTGGGTTATGCAGAAGGCCAGGAAACCCACTACCAGAAAGTCATATATGTCCAAATGGTAGAGATTTTCTGTCTGGTTCCTTTATCGCCATCAGGACCCCTCTATTGGTGGAACTGCTTACATATCTGCTGACCTCACAAGATATAAACATAGTGAAAGTTTTGAAACATGATGAGAATAAATCTAAGATGACTTCCCTTCTTAGTCTAACAGAAGCATGTCGGCGTAAAGCGAGAATGGAAATCAAACCAGAAGATGGATGATGTTCATCGTGTTTCACTGTTGCAGTCATTACGCTTGGGTTATCCTGCTGGCAGGCTACCCGCAGTCGGCCTGAATTTCAAAGTCCCGGTCCAGCGTTGGTTGCTGTCGCCTCTTCCCTGACATCAGTGCGCCAGGGGTATATAATATGCAGCCGACGCCATTTTCTTCAGTCTTTCTTGCCGCATGGTGCCAGAAACAAAAGCAGTTCGCAAGTGCCGGTCGGCCGACTCCTGAGATTTTCGAATTTGAATTTCAGATCCGAAGTCTTCAATAAAGCTAAGTACCCCGTTGGGGAAACTTTTTCTTGCTCCAGACCGATGTCAGTAAATGTTAACTGTATTTCTTGTGGGAAGCAAATACCTCATAAGGATTTTCAGTCTTACTGTATTCCTTGCCTAGGCCCTGACCACGACGTTGCTAGTTGTCGGTTTTGTGCTAGATTCAACCAATGCACTATTAAGCATCGGTTCGATTTTGCTTTACATTATTTTGGCTGAAGGTTTAACTATATAATGCCGTCGGAACAACCGACGACCGGAATTCATAAAAAGCGCAAAGACAAAGAAAAGGACAGGCATCCGAGGTCCAAAACCGACGACAAAGCCACTTCTAGGCCAATCGCCAGTTCACCGGTTCTCAGTGAGGCGCTTTTGCAGCCTCTGACAATCGCTACCTCAGAGCCACAGGCCACCTCTGACTCCCACGTGGAGACAACTAGGCCTCTGGAAACTCAAGGTATTGGGCCTACGGAAACTATTCTCTCAGATGGGTCCGGAGCCGCTGAGCAGGCATCAGCTTCTGAGGGTGTTTTCAGACCTACACAGCTTACTATCAAGACCACTTCAACAGCCAAGGCAAGGTCTAAAACACCTTTAAAGACAAAGAAACAAGTACAGCATTCTCCTGGACAGTCAGCCATGCCTAAAAAACATATGCTTAAAATGGCCGAGGTCCTAATTACTTTGATCAGGGGTTCCCATCCCCCTCCTGATAAAAGGCCTAGGCAAGACACTGACAATGAATCCTCTGACCAGGTTTCTATTTCTTCTGATTCCTTTTCAGAACAGGGATATTCTCTTCCTCCCTATGAGGACTCTGATGCTGAATAATCTATCCCTTCAGCCTCTACTCCTGAGGAATACTCTTTTGGGGAAAACCTGCATACCATGAGGGAGCATTTCCATTGGGCGAGCCAGGATTATTCAGAATCCAAGAAAAGGCTCAGAGACTTTCTTTTATTGCCTCAGCACAGACCTCTTGCTATCCCTCCTGTGCTAGACATTGTTGATGATGTATTTTCTGAATCCAGTTTGTCTCCTGATTCTTTACCCCCTGCACCAGTTAAGCAAGATAGGTACTACAGGGTTCAAGATTCCCATAAATTTCTTTATAAAAACCCTGCTGCTGATCCAGAAACAATTTCTCAGTGTCCCAAAGGGGTCAAGGCTTCCACTGCAAAAAAAAACTGTTCCCTCTGATAGGGATTCTAGAGCACTGGACAGATGGGGGAAAAAGTTTACACCTTTGCTACTTTAGTGTAAGGGCTTTAAACTGCCAATTTCACATGCTTAAATATCAACAATATCTAATGTCTCTGCTAAAACAGAAAATGCTGACAAGTTCTGAATGTCCTGAAAACAAGGAAATGCAGGATTTATTGCATGCACCTGAACAAGTAGGGAAGTATACTTTGCAATGTGGTCTTGATTCCTTAGAGGCTTCTTGCAGAGCCGCAGTTACAGGCTCTGTCATTCGAAGGCATGCTTGGTTAAAAGAGCAGAGTTTACCTGATCATGTTAAAGCAAAATTATTGGATGCTCCTTTACAGCATGATACTTTGTTTGGTGTTAAGGCAGAAGAGGTGTGTTAAAGAAAATGGAGGATAAAGCAAAATCAATGCAGACAGTAAAGGATTTCTTGCAGGTTCAGCCACCCAGATTTAGCAGGAACTGGCCTTCTAAAAATTGGTTCTTTCCAGTGTCAGACAGGCCACAAAGAGGCAGATAGAGACGCCCAAGAGGCAGATCTCAGCCCCAAGGCTCATACAGACCTAAGCAATGGGGTGCTTCAGCCCCCAAAGGCGGAGAAGACAAATCACAACCATATAGGAAACAGTCTCAATGACTTCCCACTACCAATGCCAAGCACTTACCTTTTGGCAGCACCCTTAGGGGGGAAACTGGCACTTTTCTCACAAAATTGGCACATGATCACCCAGGACAAATGGGTACTAAATATTATTTCTCAGGGCTACAGGTTCCACTTCCACACCCTCCCAAGGGCAAAAGGTATGCCAGACCTGCCACACAATCAATGGGCAGAGGCACAAGAGCAAATTACTGCTCGTATGGACATGAGGGCAATTAAAAAAGTACCACAGCAAGAGCAGGGGCAAGGATTTTACTCAAGACTTTTCTTGGTACCCAGAAAGGACAAAGCCTGGAGACCAATACTGGACCTGTCTACTCTAAATACTTTCCTGGACGTTCCAAAATTCAAAATGTGGACACTGCAGCAACTTCTACCCATGCTGAGCAAGAAGGCTTGGCTCGTTACTTTGGACCTCAAAGAGGCATACCTGCATGTCCCAATCAGACAATCTTGCAGAAGATACCTCAGATTCATAGCTGGCTCAATGCATTACCAATTCTCTGCACTGCCCTTTGGTTTATCTACTGTGCCCAGGGTCTTCACAAAATGCCTGGCACCAGTAATTGCATTTTGCAGACAAAAAGGAATTCAAATATATCCCTACTTGGACGACTGCCTTATTCAAGCAGAGAGCAAGGACATTCTACTAAAGCATCTGGCGTTTGTAAAAAGATTACTAATTTGCCTAGGGTACACAGTAAACAAAAATAAATCAAAACTAGTGCCCTCTCAAGAGATAATATTCCTGGGTGCAAGCTTGAATACAACTGCCCAGATGGCTTATCTCACGCCAGTCAAACAAAGGCAACTGACTCATTACTTCCAAATGATGGCAACAAAGACCCAGCTACCTGCAAGAAAAAGTCTGCGGGCTTTGGGCTTCATGGCATCCTGCGTTCTGCTAATTCCATATGCAAGACTGCATATGAGGAAGCTACAATGGTATCTTAAAAGTGTTTGGACTCAACATTGCCACAGCCTGGAGACAATAATCACTCTCATTCCCTGCCTGCAACAAGAGTTTCGATGGTGGGCACAGGCCTGTCACCACAACAAGAGACAGCCTTTCACTTTACCCACAGCCAGGCAGACACTAACAACAGATGCATCGGATTATGCCTGGGGGGCACACATGATGGGAAAATGTATTCAGGGCACGTGGTCCGCAGACGAAATGCATCTTCATATCAATCAGAAAGAGATGCTAGCTGTACAGAATGCCCTGACAGCCTTCAAGGATCTACTTCATCCAGGACAACTTTTACTAAAGACAGACAGTACTACAGTCATGTGTACATAAACAAGCAAGGGGGCACACATTCTTACCCCCTCTGCAGGCAAGCATTGGCCTATCAAGTACATCTACAGGCACAATTCCTGCCAGGAAAGAAAAATACTCTGGCAGACGAACTAAGCAAAAACCTTATGGACCCTCATGAGTGGAAACTAGATCCACAAGTCTTCAGCACAATAACAAGGAAATGGGGATGCCCAGACATAGATCTATTTGCCTCCCCTCACAACTGCCAACTACAGAGATTCGGCACAAGGACTTATCACACTCAAGCATGGAAGGTGGATGCTCTATCATTCAGCTGGAAAGCCCTGACAGTTTATGCCATTCCTCCACTGCCTCTCCTTCCCAAGGTACTCCTAAAGGTCAGACGAGAAGCCAAAAATTATTCTGATTGCCCCAGACTGGCCACACCAGCACTGGTACCCAATCCTAAAGAACTTGTCTCAAGGTCCAGCCTGGACTTTACCTCAAATTCCTCATTTTCTGACCCAACAATACAATCAGATCCTGCACAGCCAACTCAGAACCTTAAATCTGGCTGCATGGCGAATAATATAACCACTCAGAATACACCTCTCTCTCTAAAGCAGTTATGGATATCATTTTGGAAGCCAGGAGGCCCAGCACCAGAAAATCTTATGCAGAAAAATGGAAGAGATTCTGTGCTTGGAACCAGGCACAAGGACTTGAACCGCTTGTTCCAAATATTCCTCAGATTTGACAATACCTAACTGAGATGTTGGACAAAGGCCTATCCTTCTCATCAATTAAGATACATGCCTCTGCCATTTCAGCTCATTACAATATGGAACCTCCTATTTTTTCACATCCACTACTAAGACAGTACCTCAGAGGGGCCAAAAACATAAGACCCCCAAGGAGAGTGCAGATACCTACGTGGGACCTCAACTTTGTCTTGGAAAAGCTCACACTGCCTCCTTTTGAGCCAGCCAATACAGCTGAGATAAAATTCTTATCATGGAAAATTGCTCTGCTCCTAGCAATAACTTCAGCAAGAAGAGTCTCAGAGTTACAGGCATTAATGGCAGTGGAACCTTTTATCATTTTCCATCCGGACAGGGTTTCTCTAAGGACAAACCCAACATTTATGCCAAAGGTAGTTTCCAGTGTGGCTCTTAACCAAACCATTCATTTGCCAACTTTTTATCCAAATCCCCAGAATAAAGGGGATAGACTTCTGCAGTCTTTGGACATAGGCAGAAAACTACGCTTCTACCTGGACAAAACTAAAGCTTTCAGAAAGACTGAGCAACTTTTTGTGGCATATGCTACAGGATCACAAGGAAAGGCTATTTCAAAGCAGGCTTTTTCAAAATGGATAGGGCACTGCATTCGCTTCTGCTATGCACAGCATGGCAAATCAGTACCAAAGAATATTAGGCCACATTCTACCAGGGCAGCAGCCACATCAGCAGCCTTTCTCAGAGGAGTACCAACCAAGGAAATTTTGGAGGCTGCAACTTGGAGTTCAGTGCACACCTTTACCAAGCACTACCACTAACCTCTTTACTCTAAATCCAGAGCAGGCTTTGCCACTGCAGTTCTGCAGGGCCTCATAGCCACTCCTAATCCTATTTAGACCCAGCCGCCCAACCTCTGCTTTGGGATTCAACCCAAGTGTAATGACTGCAACAGTGAAACACGATGAACATAGTACAGTTGTGTACCTACCATAAATGTAGATGTTCGAGTGTATTCACTGTTGCAATCCAGGTTACCCACCCACCATCCCCCTTTCTTTGGTGGGACTTATCTGTACTTCTCTATTTTATACAACCTATGTGGTGTATTTGCTTGTAGATGAAGGTAATGTTTATTTTGTGCATGCTTTTTGTAAGCAATGTTTTTAGCCTACCCTTTTGGGGGCACCTGACATCTGGGGCAAGAAAAACTGAAGAAAATGGCGTTGACTGCATCTTATATACCCCTGGCACACTGACGTCAGGGAAGAGGTGACAGCAGCCGACGCCGGACCGGGACTTTGGAATTCGGGCCAACTGCGGGTAGCCTGCCAGCAGTATAACCCAAGTGTAATGACTGCAACAGTGAATACACTCGAACATCTACATTTATGGTCGGTACACAACTGTACTTTCTTCGTGTTTCACTGTTGCAGTCATCACCTGTGGGTTATCCCTGCTGTGGTAGCCCTCAGCCAGCCTGAATACCAGAGTCAATGTTTTTCTGCATCGTCTGCTGTCACCTGTAGTCTGACTTCAGGTCATCAGTGCTATAAAGGAAAGCAGCCGATGCCATTACACCATTCTTTCTTGCCGTGGAGCCCGTAGCAGAAGCAGTTTGCAAGTGTGCCGGTCTGTCGCTACCAGAGTTTGCATTTCAGCTGAAAACGTCTAAAGTTAAGTACCCCGTTGGGGATCCTTTTTTCTTGCACTAACCGATGTCCAAAAAAGTTGACAGTTGTCTCGCCTGTGGAAAGCAAATCCCACACCAAGAATTCCATTCATACTGCGTCACTTGTTTAGGCCCAGTCCACAGCGTCCCCCGTTGCTGGTTCTGTGCCCTCTTTAACGTGAGAACCATTCGCTGTAGAGCTCTTATTGTAGACAGGTATTTTCGTTTTCCGTCTTCACATTCCGAAATGGCATCTGTCAGAAAACAATCCATGGACATTCCAAGAAAACGCAGAGATAAAGATAGAGACAGACCACACAAGGCTAAGCCTTCCGACGACTCTATCACTAAGCAAGTCATCAGTTCTCCGGAATTCAGTGAGGCGCTTTCGCAGTCCCTGATGCCCGATTTGATATCTACGCAGGCCTCTACAAAGACCCCTTCAGAGTCCGGGTGCTGCAGAAATCTTCTTAGTCTTCCAAGCCTTTGGCTGTCTCTGCCTCGGTTGTGTCCGGAGCAGCGACACAGGCACCGGCTTCCGAGGGGGCCTCTTGCACTACCGAATCTAGACAAAAACTGACGTCTTCTCATCCGACTACCATTTCTCTCAGACCGACGGATACTCTTAGGCCTAGAAGCCAGGCCACTCAAAGAAAATCTGCCTCTAGCCATCATCTTGCTCCTGCTCCACCACCCCAAGCACAAATGCTTAAAATGGCGGAGGATCTCATTCCCTTTATCAGGAGTAGTAAGGCTACAACTTCTAAAAGAAAAAGACACCCTTCCCTAGAAATTATGACAGAATAGGATTCTGAAGAATTTGACTATTCAGATTTTGAAGAGGAACAACCTCTGACTGCTTATGAGGATTCAAATGCAGAGGAATCCATTCCTTCTGCCTCCCCACCAGAAGACCTTTCCTTTGGAGAAACCCTTCACACCCTCAGGGAACATTTCCAGTGGGAATCTCAGGATTTCCCCCAGTCTAAGAAAAGACTTTGAGAGTTTTTAGACCTGTCCCAGCACAGATCCCTGGCCATCCCTCCTATTTTAGAAGTGGTGGATGATGTTTTCCATGTATCCAGCTTAGCCTCTGATGCCCTCCCACCTGCTCCCAGTAAACCTGACAGGTATTACAGAGTACCAGATTCTCACAAATACTTGTATAGGTCATTACGGAGGGATCTAAAGGAGCTAAGACTAGTTCTGCCAAGAATCCTGTTCCTTCTGACAAGGATTCCAGAGCTCTGGACAGATGGGGTAAAAAAGTATACACCTCTCAACCTTGGCTATCAGAGCACTCAACTGTCAGTTCCATATGTTAAAATATCAATAACACACTTTGGAACTATTAAAACAAAATATTTCAACCTTTCCCGACTGTGCCAATTTGAAAGCGTTAGCAGATTTCTGCATTCTACTTGTCAAGTGGTCAAACACTCATTACACTGTGGATATGATCCCTGGAAGCCTCAAGCAGGCAGCAGTGTCATGATTTGTCATTAGGAGAGATGCATGGTTGAAGGAACAACCTCTCCCTGATCATGTCAAGTCTAAACTAATTGCTGCACCCCTAGATAACAACTGCTTGTTTGGAGTAAAAGCAGAAGAGGTGCTTAAAAAGATGGAAGACAAAGCAAAATCTATGCAAACAGTAAAAGATTTCTTTCAGGTTCAACATGAACTTTCCCTCTAAGCACTGGTCCTTCCATGCACTTAGCAGACAGGGCCAAGGTAAGCCCCGCAGGGGCAGACCACCCAGGCCCCTATCCCAGGGACAACAAAGAACTAAACAGTGGACCACTTGCCACCCTTCTATGGCAAAAAATCTCAATGACTCCCTCTCCCCCCTCTGCCTGCCTTTTACTCACCAAAAGCTAGGAGGATGGCTCTCCCTCTGAAAAAGAAAATTGGCTTTCTGTAAAAAGGACCAATGGGTCTTAAAGATCATTTTTCAGGGATACAAATTATCTTTCAACAATCTCCCAATTCCAAGAGGGTACCCAGACTTACCTCCAAATCAGTGGGCAGAGGCATTGAAACAGGTACAACCTCTCATATCTCAGGAGGCAGTAGAACCTGTCCCCTCAGATCATACAGGCAAAGGCTTTTATTCCAAACTATTCCTTGTTCCCAGAAAAGAGGGCACTTGGTGCCCCATCCTGGATCTCTCCATTCTAAACACCTTCCTGGTGGTCCCCAAATTCAAAAAGCTAACTTTGCAGCAAGTGCTGCCTATGCTAACAAAAAATGCCTGGCTAGTGACCCTAGACCTAAAAGATGCCTACCTCCACATCCCCATAAGGGAATCCTGCTGGAAATTCCTGTGCTTCAGAGCAGGCTCACAACACTTTAAGTTCTCTTCACTACCCTTTGGTTTATCTACTGCACCCAGAGTATTCACCAAATGCTTAGCCCCGGCCATATCATTTTGCAGACAGAGAAATGTACAGATTTACCCTTATCTGGATGACTGCCTCATTCAGGCAAAGTGCAAAGAAAAGCTGCTCCAGGACCTTCTCTTTGTCAAAACCCTCCTAACTACTCTATGGTTCAGCATCAACAAGGAGAAATTAAAGCAAACACCCTCCAGGAAGATCATTTTCTTGGGAGCACTGCTGGACACAGCATCCCAAATGGCCTTCCTATCCCCAGAAAAGCAGAGCTTTCTGCCTCTCTACTTTACCCAGCTGGCTTCCAGAAGTCACCTTTCTGTGAGGAAGATGTTCTTCATATTTCACTGTTGCAGTCATCACATTTGGGTTATCTGCTTGCAGTAGCCCTCAGTCAGCCTGATTAACAAAGTCTTGGGTCCTGCGTCGGTTGCTGTCCCTTCTTCCATGACGTCAGGTCGTCATGGATATAAAACATGCAGCCGACGCCATTACATCAGTCTTTCTTGCCGTGCGGTGCCCGAAGCAGAAGCAGTTCGCAAGTGCCGGTCGGCCGACTCTTGAAATTTTCGTTTACGAGTTTCAGAACCAAAGTCTTCAACTAAAGCTAAGTACCCTATTGGGGAAACTTTTTCTTGCTCCTTACCGATGTCAGTAAAAGTTAATAATTGCATTTCTTGTGGAAAGCAAGTACCTCACAAAGATTTTCATTCGTACTGCATTCCTTGCCAAGGCCCTGACCACAACGTACCTTGCTGTCGGTTTTGTGCTTTATTTAATCAATGCACTATCAGTCATCGGTATATTTTCGCCTCTATATATTTAGGTTTTCGGTTCAATTATCCAAAAATGTCGTCGGTAAGCCATCTGACTACCGGAATTCCGAAAAAACGCAAAGATAAAGACAGAGACAGGCCGCCTAGGTCCAAGGCTGCCGACAACACTTCTCCTAAGCCAATCGCCAGTTCACCGGTACACAGTGAGGTGCTTTTGCAGCCCCTGATACCCACTACTTCTGATTCACAGGCCTCTACTGAGACCCATTCGGAGTCCGGTATGCCGCGAGATGCTTCAACTGTAGAACCTGCGGATGTCTCTACCTCGGATGGGTCCGGAGACGCTGTGCAGGCACCGGCTTCTGAGGGTGTATTCAGGCCTACGGACTCGCATATTAAACTGATGCCTCCTTCTTCTTTAATGCCTAAACCTCGAACCATACCTAGAAAACTGATGCCCAGGCTGCATACTCAGGCCTCTGTGCCTAAAAAACAAATGATAAGAATGGCTGAAGATCTCATAACTTTTATCAGGGGAAGCCAACCACCCTCTTCTTATTGACCTATGACTGAAATTGTTTGAATCTTCTGACCAGGATTCTGATTTTCTGATTCTTCTGATGATCTGGATTTACCCTTGTCTACTAATGAGGATTCTGATGCAGAGGACTCTATTCCCTCTGCTTCCCCTCCAGAGGGGCTTTTTCTTTTGGTGAAACCTTGCACGCTCTAAGGGAGCATTTCCACCGGGAAAGCCAGGGATTTTTTGATTCGAAAAAGAGGCTTAGGGATTTCTTACTCTTGCCTCAGCATAGACCTTTAGCTGTACCTCCTGTATTAGACATTGTTGATGATGCCTTTTTGGAATCTAGTTTGGCCCCTGATTCTTTGTCTCCTGCTCCCAGAAAACCTGACAGATATTACAGGGTTCCTGATTCTCACAAGTTCCTTTTTAAAAATCCTATTGCAGATCCAGAGACTATTTCACAGAGACCCAAGGGCATTAAGGTCTCTACTGCCAAAAATCCTACCCCTTCTGATAGAGACTCCAGGGCGCTGGATAGATGGGGTAAGAAGGTTTACACTTCTGCAACCTTGGCCATTAGGGCCTTAAACTGTCAGTTTCATATGTTAAAGTATCAACAACATATTATTGGATTGCTTAAACAGAAAATGATGTTGATTCCCGACTGTGCTGACAATAAGGAATTACAGGCTTTAATGCATTCTGCTGAACAGGTTGGAAAACATACTTTGCAGTGTGGGTTTGATTCTTTAGAAGCCTCTTGCAGGGCTGCTGTCACTGGGTCTGTACTCAGAAGGCATGCTTGGCTTAAGGAGCAGTCTTTGTCTGATCATATTAAAGCTAAACTGTTGGATGCTCCCTTAAATCATTCCACCTGCTTGGCAAAAAAGCTGAGGAAGTTCTTAAAAAGATGGAAGATAAAGCTAAATCTCTGCAAACTGTTAAAAATTTCTTACAAGTTCTGCCTCCAGTATTTAGTAGGCATTGTCCCTCTAAGAATTGGTCCTTTCCGGCTCCTTCCAGGCCTTCTCAATCCAAACCCAGACACAGCAAAAACCCCAGGTTTCAGTCCCAGGCTACGCATAAGACTAAGCAGTGGGGGGCTTCCGCTTCCAAATTTGGGAGTAGTAAGACTCCCCCCTATGGAAAACTGTCTCAATGACTTGATTTTAAAACTTCTAAGCACTTCTCAGCTGAATGCACCTTTAGGGGGAAAGATTGGTATGCAGGCCAAAAACTGAAAACTCATTACCCAGGACAAATGGGTTTTAAATATATTGTCCCAAGGTTACAGATTTCACTTCCACACATTACCAATGCCAAAAGGTTGGCCATATCTACCCCCAAATCAGTGGGCAGAGGCTCAAAAGCAAATACTCTCTCGTTTAAACATAAAGGCTATTCAAACTGTACCAGGAGGAAAAAGGACAAGGTTTCTACTCAAGACTTTTCCTGGTACCCAGAAAAGACAATTCATGGCGTCCTATTCTGGACCTGTCTACTCTAAACACCTTTTTGGTGATTCCAAAATTCAAGATGCTGATTCTTCACCAGTTGCTTCTTATGCTAGGAAAAGATGCCTGGATGGTAACACTCAATTTAAAGGAAGCATACCTGCACATCTCAGTCAGGGAATCTTGCAGAAGATACCTACGCTTCAAAGCAGGCTACAATCACTACCAGTTCTCTGCACTGCCATTTGGCTTATCTACTGCGCCCAGGGTATTCACAAAGTGCCTAGCCCCAGTCATCGCATTTTGCAGGCAAAGAAATATTCAAATATACCCATACCTGGACAATTGTTTAATTCAGGCAGAAAGCCAGGACATACTTTTGAATCCTCTGGCCTTTGTATAAAGGGTGCTAACTTGTCTGGGGTACACCATAAATGAAAAGAAATCATACCTGGTACCCTGTCAACAAATCATATTCCTGGGAGCAAGCTTGAATACAACTTCCCAGGTGGCTTTCCTTACGCCAGAGAAACAAATTCATTTGACAACCTACTTCAAACAAGTGGCCACAAAAACCCTACTATCTGCAAGACAAATACTACAAGCCTTAGGGTTCATGGCCTCCTGCATTCTTCTAATTCCATATGCAAAACTGCATATGAGGAAACTACAATGGCATCTAAAAAGCCTTTGGTGTCAACATTCTCAGGATCTAAAAGCAATGATTCCTATCATACCTTGCCTACTCCTAGAGTTTTTTTGGTGGGCAGAGGCCTGCCACCAAAACAAGGGACTACCATTCACACCACCCCCTGACGCCCAAACCCTAACAACAGACGCATCAGATTATGCATGGGGGGCTCACCTGGCAGGGAAGTGCATTCAGGGCAAATGGAACCCAAGTCAAATGCACTTGCATATCAATCAAAAAAGAAATGTTAGCTGTACAGAATGCTCTGACAGTCTTCAAGGACCACATTCATCCAGGACAATTAATGGTAAAGATGGACAACACCACTGTTATGTGGTACATAAACAAGCAGGGGGGTACACATTCTTACCCACTATGTGGACTAGCCATGGCATTGTGGAACATAGCCCTGAGCTACCAAGTGCATCTACAAGCTCAATTCCTACCAGGAAAATTAAATTCACTGGCAGACAAACTAAGCAGAAACCTCATGGACCCACACGAGTGGAAGCTGGAACCAAGGATTTTCAACATGTTGAAGATCTAGACCTGTTTGCCTACCCCCAGAACTATCAAATTTTGCACAAGGACTCCCCACAAACAAGCTTGGAAAGTGGATGCTCTGTCCTTCAGCTGGAAAACCCTATCCGTTTATGTATTTCCTTCTCTGCCTCTGCTCTCCAAAATACTACTAAACATCAAACAAGGCAAACCAAGGACAATTTTGATTGTACCAGACTGGCCATGCCAACACTGGTATCCCCTCTTGCGCAGTGTGTCACTGTTGGCCCCATGGCACCTGCCTCAGACTCCTACCCTATTGTCTTTGCAGGAGAACCAGATCTGTACCCTCAGCTTCATACACTGAATGTAGCAGCCTGGCTAATTACCTAATCTCTCCTTTACCATTCCTCAGTAAACCAGTGATGGATATCATTTTAGAGGCAAGGAGGCCTAGTACTAGAAAATCTTATGCTGAAAAATGGAAACGATTCTGTGCCTGGAACCAATCGCAAGGGATGAGCACAGCAGTGCCCAATTTACCTCAGATTTTACAATACCTAACTGAGATGCTTCACAAGGGCCTGTCTTTCTCCTCCATCAGCCATTTCAGCTCATTATAACACAGAACCTCTCCCCTTCTCTCACCCACTGCTTAAGCAGTTCCTCAGAGGGGCCAAAAATCTACGACCACCCAGGAGAGCCCCAACTCCAGCCTGGGACCTTAACTTTGTATTGGAAAAGCTCACCCTTCCTCCTTTCGAGCCAGCTGCCACTACAGATTTAATATTCCTCTCTTGAAAAACAGCTTTCCTTTTAGCAATCACTTTAGCAAGAAGGGTATCTGAATTACAGGCCCTCATGGCAGTGGAGCCTTTCATCATCTTTCATGCAGACAGGTTGTCTCTCAGGACCAATTTCTCCTTCATACCCAAGGTGGTATCCAGTGTGGCCCTTAATCAGTCCATTCATTTGCCAACCTTCTTTCCTAACCCACAGAACAAAGGGAAACGGACACTGCGCTCCTTAGACGTGCACTGACAAGTTAGATTCTACGTGGACAGGACTAAACCTCAAAGGAAATCTGACCAACTGCTGGTGGCATTTGCTGCAGGGGCAGAGGGGAAGGCCATTTCAAAAGCAAACCATTTCCAAATGGATAAGGCCATTGCATTCATTTCTGCTACAAGTAGCATGGAAAACCTATCCCACAGGGGATCAGACCCCACTCAACCTGGGCTGCATCTACCTCTACAGTCTTTCTCAGAGGCGTCCCTACCAGGGACATCCTAGAAGCTGCTACTTGGAGTTCAGTACATACTTTCACCAAGCATTACCATCTGCCAATTTTCTCTAAATCCAGAGCTGGCTTTGCCACTGCAGTCTTGCAGGGCATTATAGCCGGTCCTAATGCTATCTAAATTCCTCCTTCCATCCTTAGCTTTGGGAATCTACCTAAATGTGATGACTGTAACAGTGAAACATGAAGAACGTAGTACAGTTGTGTACACTTACCATAAATGTAGATGATGTTCAGCGTGTCACACTGCTGCAGTCATTACACTTGGGTTATCCTGCCGTCAGCCTCAAGTCGGCCCGCTTTCCAAAGTCTTGGTCCGGCATCGGTTGCTGTCGCTTCTTCCTTGACGTCCGTGTGCCAGGGCTATATAAGATGCAGCCGATGCCATTTTCTTCAGTCTTTCTTGCCGCGCGGTGCCTGAAGCAAAAGCAGTTCGCAAGTGCCGGTCGGCCGACTCCTGAGATTTTCATTCCGAGTCCAGAACCGAAGTCTTCTACAAAGCTAGGTACCCCATTGGGGAAACTTTTTTTTTAATTAAGTGTAATTGGTCAGTATATTTAAAGACTGCTTTATTGATTAGTAAAATGAAATCTGATGAAGCGTGCAGTGTTTGGCACGTGAAAGCGCTCATTTTTTGTCTACAATAAAAACCTTGGTATTTTATGTGCATCGTAGTGGTGGTTCTGTCCTGTATTTTCGCTACTGTTTGGTTTCTTTTCTGGAATCGGGACCTTTGGATAGCAGCTGAACCTTATTTTATTTCATTCCTCAGCTACTACAATACTTAACTGAGATGCTGGACAAAGGCCTCTCCTTTTCATCCATTAAGATCCATGCCTCTGCCATCTCTGCTCATTACAACACAGACCCACCAATTTTTTTCTAATCCTTTGCTAAAACAGTACCTCAGAGGGACTAAAAACATAAGACCACCCCGTAGAGCACCAATTCCAACTTGGGACCTCAACTTCATCTTGGAAAAATTAACTTTACCTCCTTTTGAGCCAGCTAACTCATCAGACTTAAAATATGTCTCTTGGAAAACTGCTCTGCTCCTGGCAATAACCTCAGCATGAAGAGTTTCAGAATTACAGGCACTAATGGCAGTGGAACCTTTCATCATTTTCCACCAAGACAGGGTGTCTTTAAGAACAAACCCTACTTTTATGCCAAAGGTGGTATCAAGTGTGGCTCTAAACCAAACTATTCACTTGCCAGCTTTTTATCCAAATCCACAGAATAAAGGGGAGAGACTATTGCATTCCTTGGACATACACAGACAGTTACGCTTCTTCTTGGACAAAACGAAAGCTTTCAGGAAAACTGAGCAATTATTTGTAGCATATGCTGCAGGAACACAGGGAAAAGGCATTTCAAAACAGACCATTTCAAAATGGATAGGGCACTGTATACGTTTCTGCTATACACACCATGGGAAAACTGTACCTAACAACATTAGGTCTCATTCCACCAGGGCAACAGCCACTTCAACTGCCTACCTCAGAGGAGTACCTACCAAGGACATTTTGGAAGCAGCAACTTGGAGTTCTGTACATACCTTCACCAAGCATTACCATCTGCCTCTTTACTCTAAATCCAGAGCTGGCTTTGCCACTGCAGTGCTGCAGGGACTTATAGCCACCCCTAATGCCTTATAGAACCAGCCACCCTACCTCAGCTTTGGGATTCTACCCAAGTGTAATGACTGCAGCAGTGTAACACGATGAACATAGTACAGTTTTGTACCTACCATAAATGTAGATGTTCGAGTGTAGACACTGCTGCAGTCCAGGTTACCCTCCCTCCTTCCCCTCTTACTTGCTGGTACTTACCTAAGCCTTCTACCCTTTGCTACCTATGGGGAGTATTTGCTGGTAACTGAAAGTTTTTTGATTGCTTTTCTTATGTATGTTTTATTAGCAGTTTACATTGCCTACCTTTTTGGGGGCACCTGACATCTGGGGCAGGAAAAACTGAAGAAAATGGTGTCTGCTGCATCTTGTATACCCCTGGCGCACTGACGTCAGGGAAGAAGCGACAGCAACCGACGCCGGACCAAGACTTTGGAACTCGGGCCGACTGAGGCTGACGGCAGGATAACCCAAGTGTAATGACTGTAGCAGTGTATACTGTCGAACATCTACCTTTATGGTAGGTACAAAACTGTACTTTCGAGTGTATTCACTGTTGCATTCCTGATTATCCTCCCTCCAGCCCCCTTTCTTCTTTTGGCTATACCTCTTCTCTACTTTACTATGCTTAAAAGCTTTATGGTGTATTTTCTTTTTTGCTGGAGGTATAACCTTGTATATTTATAGATTTAATTGCTTCCCATTGGGGGGCACCTGACATCTGGGGCAAGAAAAACAGATGTAATGGCATCGGCTGCATGTTTTATACCCCTGACGACCTGACGTCATGGAAGAAGGGAAAGCAACCAACGCAGGACCCAAGACTTTGTTAATCAGGTCTACTGAGGGCTACTGCAAGCAGATAACCCAAATGTGATGACTGCAACAACACTCGAACATCTACATTTATGGTAAGTGTACACAACTGTACTTTCCTGCAGGCCTTGGGGTACATGGCATCTTGCATCCTTCTAATTCCTCTGCCAGGCTTCACATGAGGAAACTTCAGTGGTATCTAAAGAACCTTTGGTGGTAGCACTATCAGCCTCTAGTGACCTCTCTCCCCCGATCCTTTGTATAAGGGCCGAGTTTCTCTGGTGGGCAGGGGCCTGTAACAAGAACAAGGGTCTTCCATTCATCCTCCGCTTTACCAGCCAGACCATTACCACTGATGCCTCAGACATTGCTTTGGGAGCTCACCTAGCAGGCAGGTGCACCCAAGGTCTTTGGGATGCCCAGCACCTTCCCTTACACATCAGTCAGAAGGAAATGATGGCAGTACAAAAGGCTCTGACATCCTTCAAACTCGATCTCAGGCCAGGGGTTCTCCTTATCAAAACAGACAACACAGTAATGTGGTATATCAGCAAACAGGGAGGGACCTAATCTGTGCAGGCTAGCCACGAACCCCTGGCTGACAGCTGCCTCCATGGGTTTACACCTAATTGCCCAATACCAACCAGGGGTCAACAACACCCTGGCAGACCACCTAAGCAGAAACTTACTGGACCCCCATGAATGGCAGTTCCACAGAAAAATCTTTTTGCAAGTCATTCAGGAATGAGGAACTCCGGAGGTGGATCTCTTTGCTTCACACCTCCTCCACCAGCTGAAAAAAATTCTGTGCCAAGAAGTATTGCCACCTAGTGTGGAAGGTGGATGCCTTGACCTTCCCCTAGTACTCCCTCTTTGTGTACGCATTCCCTCCTCTGCCTCTTATTCCCAAGGTACTGATCAAGATAAGAGAGGAGAGGCCAAAGGCCATCCTCATTGCTCCAGATTGGCCCAGACAGCATTGGTACCCCTTACTGGACAGCCTGACATTACCGCCACCCAGGCAGCTTCCCCTGATCTCAGACCTCTTGACCCAGGTGGGGGGGAATGTTGCACCCAGACTTACAGACTCTCAAATTGTCAGCATGGCTAATACTTTAAAAGCAAACAAGGGGTCCCTGTTAAGCAAACAGGTCCTGGGCATTATCAAAGAGGCCAGAAGGCCCAGCACCAGAAAATCTTACGCAGGAAAATGGAAAAGAGTTTGCTCCTGGAGTCAGTCTAGAGTGGGCAGTACCTCACAACCTTGCATCCCTCTTATCTTGGACTACCTTGCCAAATTACTCAATAGTGGCCTCTCCTTCTCTTCTATTAAAATCCATGCCTCAGCCATTTCAGCTCATTTCGATTCAAACCAGCCCCTCTTCTCACATCCTTTTGTTTAAACAATTCCTCAGAGGGGCTTCTAATACCAGACTTCCCAGAAGGCCACCCACGCCAGCTTGGGACCTGGATTATGTTTAAGAAAAACTAACTTTACCTCCATTCGAACCTGGTACTTCAGAAGAATTGAGATACCTCACCTGGAAGACTGCTTTCCTACTAGCTATCACCTCAGCCAGAAGGGTTTCAGAACTGCAGGCACTCATGGCAGTTGAGTCCTTCATCAATGTCCTTCAAGAATGCAACTGCAGTCATAACATGTGGGTTGTCCTGCCTCGGGCAGCCCTCGGTCGGCCGGATTCCAAAGTCTGGGTCCGACGTCGGCTGATGTCGCATTTCTCTCCGACGTCAGAGCGGCTGGAGTACATAAGCATCAGCCGACACCATTTTCTTCAGTCTTTCTTGCCGCGCGGTGCCCGAAGCAGAAGCAATTCGCAAGTGCCGGTCGGTCAGCTCCTGTATTCTTCGATACCGAAGTCATCAAAAAAGCTAAGTACCCCGTTGGGGACCTTTTCTTGCCTCAGCCGATGTCAGAAATTACTGAAAAAGTTAACAATTGTCTATCTTGTGGTAAACAAATACCTCATAAGGATTTCCACTCTTACTGTCTACCTTGCCTTGGCCCAGACCACGACGTCTCGGCCTGTGTAGCCTGTGCTCGCTTCAACAAGCGCACCCTCAGGCGCCGGGCGGAGTTCGCTGAAGACTTTTTCGGCGATAATTTTGCTTACACCATGCCGTCGGATCTTCCGACATCGCAAACTCCCAAGAAGTGAAAAGACCGGGACCGACATCATCGTCCCGCGTCTACCACCGACTCCACGCCAAAACCTAGCGCGAGTGCTCCGGTTCCCTCTGAGACTGTCTCTCCACTGCTCAGAACCGAAGACACTGCATTACCGACGACTCCGATTCCGGACATCACTCCGACGCCAGTTATCGATTTTCCTCTGGATACCGAAACCGAGGATATGCCCGAGACCATTGCTGTAGACAAGGTCACTCCTGCACGTGGAGCTGCCAGGCCTCCTATGGCCATGTCTATTAAGGCCTACACTAGGGCTAAGGCAGCAAGCAAAACAAAGCATATTACTACTAAAACCTTACCTCAGCCTACTCCAGAGACACAAATTATGTCTATGGCTGCTGACTTAATTTCTATGATTAGAGGTTCACAGGCCCATCCTGAGAGAGGATCCCAGCCTCCTTCTGATAAAAGGCCCCGGGTTGAACCCTCTGACCCTACTCCTTCAGATGAAGATTCTGAGGGCTCTGTCCACTCTGATAGCCAGGAAGAGCTCTTCCAGACCTATGAGGACTCGGATGCAGAAGATTCCATCCCCTCGGCCTCCCCTCCTGAGGATATTTCTTTTGGGGAAGTTCTGCATACCATGAGGGAACATTTCAAGTGGCAAGGACAGGAATATTCTGATTCCAGAAAACGCCTTAGGACTTTCCTTAAGAAGCCCCAGCACAGGCCCTTAGCTATTCCTCCTGTACTTGATTTTTGGATGATTTATATTCTGACTCTAGTGCTACCCCTGACTCTCTTCCTCCGGCTCCAGCCAAGCCAGACAGGTATTACAGGGTCCCAGAAACACATTCCCATTTATTCAGGGCCCATACTGCTGATTTGGAAACTATTTCACAGGGGCCTAAAGGAGTTTCTGCTTCCACCTCTAAAAATCCATTGCCCTCCAACAGGGAAGCTAGATCATTAGAGAGATGGGGCAAAAAGGTTTAAACATCCACTACCTTATCTATGAGAGCTTTGAATTGCCTTTTTCATATGTTACAATACCAGGATTTCCTGTTAGAAGATTTACAAAAAGCATTAGCCACTCCTGATCCTTTAGACAGGAAGGCTTTGCAGGAAGCTGTACATAACACCCAACAAGTAAGCAATCACTTCCTGCAGTGTGGATATGATGCACTGGAAGCTTCATGTAGGGCAGCTATGACAGGGGCAGTCATTCGTAGACATGCATGGTTAAAAGATCAACCTCTACCAGATCATGTAAAGGCAAAACTTCTGGATGCACCCGTGGAAAAGAACAAGCTTTTTGGTGCTAATGCTAAGGATGTGTTAAAGACCATAGAAGAAAAAGCAAAATCAGTTCAGACGGTGAAAGATTTCCTCCAGGTTCAACCCCCTAGATTTAGTAGGAATTGGCCTTCAAAAAACTGGTCCTTTCCTAATCCAGAAAAGTTTCAAAGGGGTAAAAACAGACGTGGCCGAGGAAGAGGCCAATACAGAGGCCCTTACAGGGGACGACAATGGCAGCCAGGAAACCAAATAAGTGACGCAGGGGTTTCACCTGCCTCACAACCACAATCTCAATGACTTTCCTCTACTTCCGCCTACCAGGGAACAAATAGAAGCTCCCTTGGGCGGAAATTATCTCTTTGCAGAAAACTGGCACAGACTGACAAAGGACAAATGGATTTTGGACATTATAGACCGAGGCTACAGGTTCCATTTTCATACCTTGCCAAGAAAGCAAGGCATGCCAAACCTGCCACAAAACCAGAGGGCAGAGGCTATCAAGCAAATCACTCTGCTGACTCAAATGAAAGCAATAGAAAGAGTTCCTCAACAAGAACAAGGCCAGGGGTTTTACTCAAGACTGTTCCTTGTTCCAAGAAAAGAATCTCAATGGAGACCAATACTGGAC
The DNA here is from genome assembly GCF_019279795.1 of Protopterus annectens. NCBI lineage: Eukaryota > Metazoa > Chordata > Ceratodontiformes > Protopteridae > Protopterus > Protopterus annectens. The sequence continues at coordinate 970,683,068 of NC_056737.1, read as the reverse complement.
TTGTCCGCATTAAACACCTTTCTCATAGTACCAAAGTTCAAAATGCTGACTCTACAGCAACTCCTTCCCATGCTGGGAAAGGGGTCTTGGCTGATTACTCTGGACCTCAAGGAGGCATACCTGCATGTCCCTATCAGACACAGCTGCAGAAGATACCTCAGATTTCTTGCAGGGCCAGAGCATTATCAATTCTCAGCATTGCCATTTGGCTTATCTACTGTGCCCAGAGTATTCACAAAATGCCTGGCTTCAGTAATTGCTCATTGCAGGCTCCAGGGGATACAAATTTACCCGTACCTGGACGACTGCCTCATACAAGCGGACGACAAATTGATGTTGACAAGAAACTTGGACTATGTCATACGATTACTACAAGCTCTGGGATACACAGTCAACTTCCAAAAGTCAAGACTGCAACCATCTCAGCAAGTAATCTTCTTAGGTGCCAAACTAGACACAGCCTCTCAAATGGCTTACCTGACAGAAGACAAGCAAGAGAAGTTAACTCATTATTTCAAAGGTTTAGCAAAACTCACCCAGATGACTGCAAGGACATTCCTACAGGCCCTGGGTTACATGGCATCCTGCATTCTCCTGGTTCCATTAGCAAGACTACACATGAGAAAGCTTCAATGGTACCTAAAAAGCGTTTGGTCACAACACAGCAACAACTTGGAGACAACCATACCGCTCATTCCATGCCTACAAAAGGAATTCCTATGGTGGGCCTCGGTGAGCCAGGCAAACACAGGTATGTCATGCAAAAAACCACAGATAACACAGACCATGACCACAGACGCCTCAGACCTTGGATGGGGGGGCGCACATGGAAGGAAAGTGTATACAAGGACAGTGGTCTCCAAAGGAAACACATCTGCATATAAACCAAAAGGAAATGCATGCTGGCAGTAATGCATGCCATCGAGGCCTTTCAACACCACCTTCAGCAAGGCCATTTACTGATACGGACAGACAACACCACTGTGATGTGGTATATAAACAAGCAAGGGGGCACCCACTCTTACCCCCTTTGCAGACTGACAATGCATCTTTGGGAAAAATCACTGAGCTTAAACATCCAGTTACAATCCCAGTTTGTTCCAGGCAAAGACAATGTGTTGGCGGACAGCCTAAGCAGGAATTTCACAGATCCACACGAGTGGAGGTTACATCCGAAGGTCTTCACACAACTCACTTCGATATGGGGCAGGCCAGAAGTAGACCTATTTGCCTCTCACCTCAACCACCTTCTACAAAAATTCTGCACAAGGACATACCATCCAAAAGCTTGGAAAATAGATGCTCTCTCATTCAACTGGAACTTCCTAACCATCTATGCATTCCCACCTCTGCCACTGATGACCTCAGTATTACTAAAGATCAAAGCAGAGAGACCCAAGGGAATCATAATAGCTCCGGATTGGCCAAGACAATACTGGTATTCACTACTACGGAGCATATGTCACACCAGGAGGTGGGCCCTTCCCCAATGGCCTCTTCTTTTGACCCAACACAACTTCGAAACAGTGCATCCAAACCTTCAGACACTGCAGCTAACAGCCTGGGAGATCCCATAAATAACCTCAACCTATCTCTCTCCAAGGAAGTTCAGAGGATACTAACAGAGGCTCGAAGACCATCCACCAGAAAGGTTTACTTAGCAAAATGGAAAAGATTCAGCAATTGGAATACCACCAAGGGACATGATGCATCATTGTTGAACATCTCACTCATCTTGGAATATTTGGCAGATATGCTAAAGGACGGCCTCTCATATTCTTCCATAAAGATACATGCATCAGCTATTTCAGCTAGATATAACACTGATCCTCCTGTTTTTTCACACCCTTTGCTAAGGCAATTCCTCAGGGGAATCAAGAACATTAAGCCACCAAGAAAGGCCCCAGTGCCAGCCTGGGACCTCAATTTTGTCCTAGAAAAACTGACTCTACCTCCATTTGAACCAGCAGCTTCAGTTGACTTGCAATTTCTCTCATGGAAGACAGCTTTCCTGTTGGCAATTACCTCAGCAAGAAGGATTTCGGAACTACAGGCCCTAATGGCAATACCACCGTTCATAATTTTTCACAGAGACAGGGTTTCATTAAGGACCAACCCTACTTTTATGCCAAAGGTGGTATCTAGGGTTTCTTTAAATCAAGCCATTCATCTCCCTGTTTTCTTCCCCAATCCTGAGAATAGGGGGGAAAGACTGTTGCATACCTTGGGCATCCACAGACAACTTCGATACTACCTGGACAGAACCAAGGCCAGTAGGAAGTCTGAACAACTTTTTGTAGCCTACGCCCCTGCAGTTCAAGGAAAAGCAATTTCAAAACAGACTATTTCAAAATGGATTAGACATTGCATCAAATTCTGTTATTCCTTTCATGGAAAGACTGTTCCAGCCAATGTCAGACCACATTCCACCAGAGCTACAGCCACCTCTACAGCATTCTTAAGAGGGGTGCCTACTAAGGACATTCTGGAAGCTGCCACATGGAGCTCCGTGCATACATTCTCCAAACAGTACAATCTCCCTCTATACTCCAGATCCAGAGCAGGCTTTGCTTCGGCAGTCCTGCAGGGTTTGATTGCCACACCATCTTTTTCCTAGAGCATTCCTCCTCCCCCAGCTAAGCTATGGTATTCTACCCACATGTTATGACTGCAGTTGCATTCTTGAAGGACATATTACAGTTTTGTACCTACCATAAATGTAGGTTGGCCTTACCAAACGTAGGCTAACTGATAGAATTTATAACCATTTGTATGAAATCAAGAAAGGTAGTGATAACAATGCCTTAGCTTTGCACATCAAGGAAAACAAAGAGCACACCTTCTGTTTTAGGATTTTAGAAATTGTGCCTATGAACAAGAGAAGAGGTGATACGAGTAATATGTTAGCTATGGCAGAATTAAAGTGGATTTTGAGACTGGGGGCTCACCTCCCTCCAGGCATAAATAAATTTGATTCTATCAAACCTATATTAAATAACAGATGGTGATTTAATATTGCTAAAGAATGTGCATCTGTTAATTTAAACCTGTTCAGATGGAATGTCAGCTTTTTTACCTTAAAATATTGGGCATATAACCAAGTGTACGTCATGGTTAGATTTCTATGCAGCAAAAAAAATTTTATTAAGGTGATAATGTTTCATTTTAGTGCAGTTTTAACATTTTAAGGTCTTTTACATCAAATGAACGCATATATTTTATAGTAATTTTATCCATTAATTTATATGCTATTTATATGTAAATAAGCTATAGTTTTTATAGATGCATATATATATATATATATATATATATATATATATTTTATAAATTTGTATATTTATGTGTTATTTAATTACTTATTTATTTTATTAGTTAGCACATATAAGTATGCAGTTCATATGAAATCTATGTTTTAAAGACTATGCATTAAAACTTAAGATATAAGGGTTGCCTAAAAATGTTTAAAAGTGTTTACAAGAGTTTCCGACAAAACAGCAAGGTTCGTCTTAAAATAGCTCTTTATAAGAATAGCTCTAAAAAGAGATGTGCATAAGTGGGTGATAGCTACATTTGTTATATATATATTTTTTGGTTGTCAGTAAGAAAATAACAAGGAATGTCAAATGCTTATTTTGTTTTTCCTGCACTTGTGAATGAATAAGGTTTGCAGGGTCTTGAGAACAGAATTTACATATTCGATTAATTAAGTGATAAATTGAAGACTTAATGAGTTAAGTTCCCGCCTATTTTGGTTTAAAATAGAGAGTTTTTGTTTTTAAAAGTTATCTGATGAAGCATAGTTGTATCTATGCGAAAGCGCTTATCAACTTTCTTGTCACATGGAATAAAGATATAAAGTTTTAATTCTATTTTTGCATCAAGGACTAAGGAGTTTTATTTCAAAGCACATCGTGGTGAGACCAGTTTCTTCTTTTTGTGTGTATAAATGTAGATGTCCGATAGACATGCAACTGCAGTCGGATTTTCCCTCCCTCCATTCCCCTCTATGCCTAGGGTCCTCTCCTATCCCTGTTACTCTTAGCTGGGGATATCAGTTATGGTGTATTTGTTTTACTGCTCATTTATTTGCCTGGAATCCTGTTTTTTGTCTTCCAATTTGATTACAGCCTTCCTTGGGGGGCACCTGGCATCTGGGGCAAGAAACACTGAAGAAAATGGCGTCGGCTGATGCTTATGTACTCCAGCTGCTCTGACGTCGGAGAGAAATGCGACATCAGCCGACGTCGGACCCAGACTTTGGAATCCGGCCGACCGAGGGCTGCCCGAGGCAGGACAACCCACATGTTATGACTGCAGTTGCATGTCTATCGGACATCTACATTTATGGTAGGTACAAAACTGTACTTTTTCCATGCAGACAGGGTCTCCCTGAGGACTAACCCCTCCTTTATGCCCAAGGTGGCATCTGATGTGACCCTCAACCAGGCCATACATCTGTCCACCTTCTTTCCTAACCATTAAAACAAGGGGGAAAGAATTCTGCACTCACTAGACATGCACAGACAACTCAGATACTACCTGGACTGTACTAAACCCTTCAGAAAAACAGACCAGCTCCTTATCAGCTTTGCCCCAGAGGCAGAGGGGAAGCCCATTTCCAAGCAAACCATTTCCAAGTGGATATCACACTGTATCCATTTCTGCTACAGACTACATGGGAAATCACCCCCTAAGTGTATTCGTACCCATTCCAGTAGGGTAGCCTCCACTTCCACAGCATTTCTCAGAGGAGTTCCCACCAGGAACATCTTGGAAGCTGCCACCCGGACCTCTGTCCATACCTTTACAAAGTATTGTCATCTACCTCTTTTCTCTACGTCTAGGACAGGTTTTGTCTCTGCAGTTCTGTAAGGCTTGCTGACCCATGCCTGAGGCTTTAACTAATCCTTCCACCCCTCTCCTCAGCTTTGGGAATCCTCCCACAGTTGTTGACTGCAACATTGAAACGTGAAGAACATAGTACAGTTGTGTACACTTACCATAAATGTAGATGTTCGAGTGTATTCACTGTTGCATTTCTGGTTTCCCTCCCTCTTTCCCCCTTATATCCTCTTTCCCTAGGGGGACATCAGCTTCCCACGGTGGCTTTTAGCCACCAGGACCACTTTACTATATTTCCTTGTGCTTCTGAAGGGTTAGGGCAAGAAAAACTGATGTAATGTTGTCAGCTGCCTTGCTTTATAGCACTGTTGACCTGACGTCAGACTACAGGCGATAGTAGCTGATGTAGAAAAACACTGACTCTGGTATTCAGCCCAGCCGAGGGCTACCACAGCAGGGATAACCTAGAGGTGATGACTGCAACAGTGAATACACTCAAACATCTACATTTATGGTAAGTGTACACAACTGTACTTTCTTACTTGTGTGATCTGAGGCATGCTGAGTCTGCATATTCTTCAGTTAAAGCAAACCTGTCAGCTGTTTGTGATGCTTTGCCCTTGGCTCCTTCTCTGGCCTCTAAAGTTGAGGTCAAGCAATTTCTTAAAGACATCCCACATATTAGGCCTCTCCAAAATCATATTCTGCCTTCCAGGGACTCAGATTTGTTCTAGAAAATTTGACTCCGACTCCTTTTGAGCCTACTGCTTCAGCTTACTTGCAACATTGTACTTGGAAGACTGTTCTTCTGTTATCCCTCACTTCAGCTAAGAGAGTATCTAAACTTCAGGCTGTAATGGTTATTCCTCCTTGTTTAGTTTTTCCCAAAGACAGGGTGCCTCTTTGGACTAATCATTCTCTTATGGCTAAAATGGTTAATGAGATGCCCTTGAATCAGGTTAACCCTCTTCCTTTCTTTTTTCCTTCTCCAAAGTCTGCCAGTGAGAAAGTTCTTCACACCTTGGATCTGCATAGACAGTTCCGGTATTATTTGGATTAAATGAAAGCAATTTGCGAGTCTGAGCAGCTTTTTGTTTCTTTTCATCCCAAGACTTTGGGTTTGGCTTTTCCAAGCAAACTGTCTCATCCTGAATTTCCAAGTCCATTTCTTTTTGTTATTCCTTTCATGGCAGATGCTTTTCTTCCTCTGTAAGGCATATTCTACTAGCGCGGTTGCCTGTTGTGGTGCCTTTTACAAGAGTTTGGACTCAAGTTCCATCCTTGAAGCTGCTACTCAGTCCTCTGTTCATACTTTCACTAATCATTATAAATTGGGTATTATTCCCATGGCCAGGGCTGTTTTTAATGGGTTTGTTGAGGGCTGTTCAGTGCCTTCCTCCTCGCAGTTTTCTTTTTAGCTCTTATGCTCTCCCTTATGTAAAGAATACTGCAGCAGTGATATAGAAGGACATAGTACAGTTGTGTAAAATCTTACCATAATAGTAGATGTCCTTCACTTTACTGTTGCAGTATTCAGTCCCTTCCTCCTCCTTCCTATTTCCTAGCAAATCTTAGGGAGGCGATCCTACTACATTTATTGAATGTAGCCAGGGGTCTGACCCCCTAGGGTGTTTAATGCGACATCCCACAGGAAAAAGAAACAAAAGATAAGCATATTTTCCCTGTAATTAAGGATACCTAACATGAATGGCAGCATTTTACTAAGGTTATTTAATACTTTAATAGCTTTAAAGTCCCCTAAAGCGGTATCTGTTTCTGCCCCTCCCTTGCCTTCCACTCCTCTTGAAAGAGCCAAAGAACTAGATTCTTCAGATGAATATCTGGATTCTAGGAAATAGTTCCTGGCTTACTCTTCTGAAATCCCTTCCCCCTTGGACTGTGGTTTGCCAGAAAAGGATTTTATTAGTCCAGACTCCCCCTTTGGTGATACTGTTGCCCGTATGATGGAATTTTTTAAGTGGGATTGCTTAAAGTTTATGATATTCAGAAAAGGTACTATTACCTCCTCCAGATGGAGTTTCCTAAGCCATCAGCCACTCCCTCTGTTCTGGCTGCCCTCCTGGATACCCTTTCATCAGCTTCTGTGGTACCTGATTCTCAACCCCCTCCCCCAAAAAACCTGAAAGATTTTAGAAAGTGCCTATTGATAGTAGATTTCTTTCTAAACCTGCCAATTCTTCTGTCAGTGTTCACTAACAAACCCTCCAAGCTGCTTCATTCACATAAGGATAGTAGGCCATGGAGAGTTGGGCAAATAAGTTTATACTGCTGCTAATTTATCCTTTCGGACTATCAGTTACCAGACTCGTATGACCAGTTATGTTTTGACCTTGCTTTCTCAGGTTTCTCGTGTGGTTTTTGACCTTCCTGAGAAGGCTTTCACCTTTTCCTTATTGGACTTCACCTCTCAGGTCACTCATCACACTGTCAAATGCAGCTATGATGCAGATGATGCCTCCTCCAGGGCTGCAGCTTTTGGTTCTTTTATAAGGTGTTACTATTGGCTTTATCATCAGGCTTTGTCTGATGACATTAAGGACAAACTGTTGGATGCCACTTTAGATGATAATAATCTTTTTGGTGCTGCTGCTGTTGAGCTTTTCAGGTCTATCCAGGATAAGGGTAAAGCCGAGCAGAAGTTGAAACATATGTTTGTTTCTCCTATTCCTAAGTTTTAAAGGAATTGTCCCTCCAAATCTACTTTTGTTTGCAGGCAATCCTGCCCTCCACCCAAGGGATGTTCATCGTGTTTCATTGTTACAGTCATTACTCTTGGGTTATCCTGCTGGCAGGCTACCCGCAGTCGCTCAGAATTCCAAAGTTTAGGTCCGGCGTCCGTTGCTGTCGCCTCTTCCCTGACGTCAGTGCGCCAGGGGTATAAAAGATGCAGCCAACGTCATTTTCTTCAGTCTTTCTTGCCACACGGTGCCCGAAGCAAAAGCAGTTCGCAAGTGCCGGTCGGCCGAGTCCTGAGATTTTCACAGACAAATTTCACATCCGAAGTCTTCATTAAAGCTAAGTACCCCGTTGGGGAAACTTTTTTCTTGCTCCAGACCGATGTCAGAAAAAGTTAACAATTGTATTTCTTGTGGGAAGCAAATACCTCATAAAGATTATCATTCTTACTGTATTCCTTGCCTAGGCCCTGATCATAACGTTGCTAGCTGTCGGTTTTGTGCTAGATTCAACAAATGCACTATTAAGCGTCTGTTTGATTTTGCTTATCATTACTTTGGCCGAAAATTCAATTACATAATGCCGTCAGAACAGCCGACGACAAGGAGTTTCTAAAAAACGCAAGGAGAAAGAGAAGGACAGGCATCCAAGATCCAAAGCAGACAACGAGGCTTCCGTTAAGCCAGTCGCCGGTTCAAAGTGAGGCGCTTTCACAGCCCCTGACACCCGCTACCTCAGAGCCACAGGCCGCTGACGACTCCCACGTGGAGCCAGCTAGGCCTCTGGATACTCAAGGTATTGGACACTCGGAAATCATTCCCTCAGACGGGTCCGGAGCCGCTGAGCAGGCATCGGCTTCTGAGGGTGTTTTCAGACCTACACAGCTATATGTAAAGCCTACTTCAGCTTCAAAAGCAAAGACTACAGCAGCTTTAAAGACAAAGAAACAAGTACAGCATTCTCCAGGACAGGCTTCCATGCCTAAGACACAGATGCTCAAAATGACCGAAGACCTTATTACCTTGATCAGGGGTTCCCATCCCCCTCCTGACAAGAGGCCTAGGCAAGAGACAGACTATGACTCTTCAGATCAAGTTTCCATTTCCTCTGACTGTTCTGTACAGGAATACTCTCTTCCTCCCTATGAGGATTCTGATGCTGAAGAATCCATTCCTTCAGCCTCTCCTCCTGAGGATTATTCTTTTGGAGAAACCCTGCATACCGTGAGGGAGCACTTCCACTGGGAGGGCCAAGATTACTCAGAATCAAAGAAAAGGCTTAGAGATTTTCTTTTACTTCCTCAGCACAGGCCTCTTGCTATTCCACCTGTGCTAGACATTGTAGATGATGTATTTTCAGAGTCCGGCCTTTCTCCAGACTCCTTACCTCCAGCTCCTGTTAAACCAGACAGATACTACAGGGTTCCAGATTCACATAAATTTCTTTATAAAAACCCTGCTGCTGACCCAGAAACTATTTCTCAGGGTCCCAGGGGGGTTAAGGCCCCTACTGCAAAAAACCCTGTCCCTTCTGACAGGGATTCAAGGGCACTAGACAGATGGGGGAAAAAAGGTTTGCACTTCTGCTACTTTGGCTGTGAGGGCTTTAAATTGTCAATTTCATATGATTAAATATCAGCAATACTTAATGTCACTGTTAAAACAGAAAATGTTGACTAATTTTGATTGTACAGAAAGTAAGGCAATACAGGATTTATTGCATGCAACTGAACAAGTGGGAAAGCATGCATTGCAATGTGGTTTTGATTCTCTGGAGGCCTCCTGCAAGGCCACAGTTACGGGTTCTGTCATTAGGAGGCATGCTTGGTTAAAGGAACAAAATCTGCCTGATCATGTTAAAGCAAAATTATTAGATGCTCCATTACAGCATGGTACTTTATTTGGTGTTAAAGCAGAGGAGGCTTTGAAGAAACTGGAGGACAAAGCGAAATCTATGCAAACAGTAAAGGATTTCTTACAGGTTCAGCCACCAAGATTTAGCAGGAACTGGCCTACAATGAATTGGTCCTTTCTAGTGACGGACAGGCCACAAAGAGGCAGATACAGACGTCCCAGAGGCAGATCCCAGCCCCACGGCTCATACAGGCCTAAACAGTGGGGCGCTTATACCTCCAAAAGTGGAGAAGACAAAGCACAGCCATACAGGAAACAGTCCCAATGACTTGCTGCCAGCACCAAGCACTTATCTTCTTGCAGCCCCCTTAGGGGGAAAACTAGCACTTTTCTCTCAAAATTGGCACGTGATCACCCAGGACAAATGGGTATTAAATATAGTGTCCCAGGGCTACAGGTTCCACTTTCACACCCTGCCAAATGCAAAAGGTATGCCAAACCTGCCACACAATCAATGGGCAGAGAAACAAAAACAAGTTTCGTCCCTTATGCACATGAGGGCTATTCAGCAAGTACCACATCAAGAGCAAGGACAAGGATTTTACTCAAGACTTTTCTTGGTTCCCAGAAAGGACAAAGCCTGGAGACCAATACTGGACCTGTCTTTTCTAAACACATTTCTGGATGTTACAAAATTCAAAATGTTAACTCTGCAGCAGCTTCTGCCCATGCTGGGCAAGAAGGTTTGGCTTGTAACTTTGGACCTAAAAGAGGCATACCTGCATATACCAATCAGACAATCTTGCAGAAGATACCTCAGATTCATAGCTGACTCAATGCACTACCAATTCTCTGCACTGCCCTTTGGCTTATCTACTGCGCCCAGGGTCTTCACAAAATGCCTGGCACCAGTAATTGCATTTTGCAGACAAAGAGGAATTCAAATTTATCCTTACTTGGACGACTGCCTTATACAAGCAGAGAACAAGGACACTCTACTAAAGCATCTGGCATTCGTAAAAAGATTATTAATTTGCCTAGGGTACACAGTAAACGAAAAGAAATCAAAACTAGTACCCTCTCAAGAGATAATATTCCTGGGTGCAAGCTTAAATACAACTGCCCAGATGGCTTATCTCACACCAGACAAACAAAGGCAACTAACTTCTTACTTCAAAATGTTGGCAAGAAAGACCCATTTATCTGCAAGAAACATTCTGCAGGCTTTGGGCTTCATGGCATCCTGCATTCTGCTAATTCCATATGCCAGACTGCATATGAGGAAAATTCAATGGTACCTAAAAAGTTTCTGGACTCAACATTGTCAAAGCCTGGAAACATTAATTACCCTCATTCCTTGCCTGCAACAGGAGTTTCGATGGTGGGCACATGCCTGTCACCTCAACAAGGGACAGCCATTCACTCTACCCACTGCCAGGCAGTCAGTAACAACAGATGCATCAGATTATGCCTGGGGAGCACACATGGCAGGAAAATGTATTCAGGGCATATGGTCCACAAGCCAAATGCATCTACATATCAATCAAAAAGAGATGCTAGCTGTTCAGAATGCCCTGACAGCTTTCAAGGATCTACTACATCCAGGACAACTACTGATAAGGACGGACAATGCTACAGTCATGTGGTACATAATCAAGCAGGGAGGCACACATTTCTACTCCCTCTGCAGACAAGCCATGAATTTGTGGGACACAGCATTGACTTATCAAGTATACCTGCAAGCACAGTTTGTGCCAGGAAAGAACAATACTCTGGCAGACGAACTAAGCAGAAACCTTATGGATCCCCACGAGTGGAAACTGGATCCACAAGTCTTCAGCATGATAACAAAGAAATGGGGATGCCCAGACATAGATCTATTTGCCTCCCCTCACAACTGCCAACTACAGAAATTCTGCACAAGGACTTATCACAAGAAAGCATGGAAAGTGGATGCTCTGTCATTCAGCTGGAAAAGTCTAACAGTATATGCCTTTCCTCCTCTGCCTCTCCTCTCCAAGGTACTCCTAAAGGTCAGACAACAGAAGCCAAGAATGATTCTGATTACTCCAGACTGGCCACGCCAGCACTGGTACCCAATCCTAAAAAGCTTGTCTCAAGGCCCAGCCTGGACATTGCCTCTAATTCCTCACTTACTGACTCAGCGAAACAATCGGATTCTGCACAGCCAACTCAGGACCCTAAATCTGGCAGCATGGCGGATAATGTAACCATTCAAAGCACACCTCTCTCTAAAGCAGTGATGGATGTTATTTTGGAGGCCAGGAGGTCCAGTACCAGAAAATCTTATGCAGAAAAATGGAAAAGATTATGTGCTTGGAACCAGGCACAAGGAATTGACACATCTATACCAAATATTCCTCAGATTTTACAATACCTAACTGAGATGCTGGACAAAGGCCTATCCTTTTTATCAATTAAAATTCATGCCTCTGCCATTTCAGCTCATTACAGTATGGAACCTCCTATTTTTCCCATTCATTGCTAAGGCAGTACCTCAGAGGGGCCAAAAACATACGACCTCCAAGGAGAGCCCCAATACCTGCATGGGACCTCAATTATGTCTTGGAAAAACTCACACTGCCGCATTTTGAGCCAGCCAATACAGCTGATGTAAAGTTTTTATCTTGGAAAACAGCTCTGCTCCTAGCAATAACCTCTGCAAGACGAGTGTCATAGTTACAGGCACTCATGGCTGTGGAACCTTTCATCATTTTCCATCCAGACCGGGTTTCTCTAAGGACGAACCCAGCATTTATGCCTAAGGTAGTGTCCAGTGTGGCCCTTAACCAAACCATTCATTTGCCTACCTTTTATCCAAACCCACAGAATAAGGGTGAGAGACTTCTGCATTCCTTGGACATACACAGACAACTACGCTTCTACTTGGACAGAACTAAAGCTTTCAGAAAAACTGAGCAACTTTTAGTGGCATATGCTGCAGGATCTCAAGGAAAGCCTATCTCAAAACATAGACTATTTCAAAATGGATAGGCCACTGCATTCGTTTCTGCTACTCACAACATGGAAAATCAGTGCCCAAGGGCATTAGGCCTCATTCTACCAGGGCAGCAGCCACTTCAGCAACCTTTCTCAGAGGAGTACCAACCAAAGACATTTTAGAGGCTGCAACTTAGTGCACACTTTTACAAAGCACTACCATTTACCTCTCTACCCTAAATCCAGAGCAGGCTTCGCCACTGCAGTTCTGCAAGGCCTTATAGCCTCTCCTAATCCTATTTAGGCCAGCCACCCAACCTTAGCTTTGGGATTCAACCCAAAAGTAATGATTGCAACAGTGAAACACGATGAACATAGTACCTACCATAAATGTAGATGTTCGAGTGTATTCACTGTTGCAGTCCAGGTTACCCACCCACCACCCCCCTTTTCTTTGCTGGGACTTAACTATACTTCTCTGTCTTATAAAACCTATGTGGTGTATTTGCTTGTAGATGAAGGAAATGTTTATTTTATTGCATGCATAATTATTGGCATAATTTTTTTTAGCCTACCTTTTTGAGGGCACCTGGCATCTGGGGCAAGAAAAACTGAAGAAAATGGCGTCGGCTGCATCTTTTATACCCCTGGTGCACAGACGTCAGGGAAGAGGCGATAGCAACCGACACTGGACCTAGACTTTGGAATTCTGGCCGACTGCGGATAGCCTGCCAGTAAGACAACCCAAGAGTAATGACTGCAACAGTGAATACACTCGAACATTTACATTTATGGTACGTACACAACTGTACTTTCTAGACTTCTGCTTCCTACTAAGTCAACTGAATTCCCTATCTCCCAGAAATCTGCTTTTCAGGATAAATAGGGTTCCATTTGAGAGTTTGTTTCCACTTTCCCATGGCCAGGTTCTGTCTCTGCATTTTTCTCTGTCTCTTCCAACTTGGTTAAAAATCTCAACAGACTCTTAGGTCCTGTCCTTTGTCTGCCAGGGATATGTCAAGGTTTGGAAATACCTTCCTCCCTTTTGGGGCATCTCTCAACCTCCTCCGGAACAACTTCCTCTTTACCCAGAGGTGCTTCATTATCCAGGATATAGGGCACCAATCAAGCTGTGCCTCCTGCCCAGGTAGGAAGGTTTTTTCTTACAGAATGTTTTTGGTTTCCAGAAAGGAGGGCACTTGGTGCCCAATCCTGGACCTTTCCCAGCTCAACACCTTTCTAAGGATTCCCTCCTTTAAAATGTTGCCTCTTTAGATTCTTTTTTGCTCTTTTTTTTAGCCTTGGCCTTTCTGGTCTCTCTGGATCTCAAGGATGCTTACCCTCATATCCCTTTTCAGGAAATTTTTCCATATTTCTGTTTCTTCCTTACATTTTCAGTTCCTGCTTTGCCCTTTGGCCTCTCTACTGCCCCAAGGGCATTCTTCAGATGCCTTGCTCCTGTCTTTGCCTTTTGCAAGATGAGAGGAGTTCCGGCCAGTCTGCTCATTCAAGCTTCTTCCCCCGACGCTCTGCTTCAGGATCTCAGGTTCACTATTTCCCTGTTACAGAGTCTGGGGTTCACCATAAACTTCCAGAAATCACCTCTGACCCCTTCTCAAGGTTTAGGGTCTCTTGCCTCTTCATCAGAGGTTGGACCACATCAGTGTAAAGGAGTTGAGGGCCCTGCTTCTGGCTCTTCAGGCTTTTCATTTCCTCTTTCATCCTGAGCTTCTCAAAATTTTCACACACAGTAACATGGTGATGTGGTATGTCAACAAGCAAGGGGAGTACAAGGTCCTATTTTCTTTGCAGCCTAGCTCTTCAGGCCTGGGATCTAATCCATCTTGGAAATTCGATGCTCTCTCTTTTCCTTGGAAGGAGGTGATGTTCTTCGTGTTTCACTGTTGCAGTCATTACATTTGGGTAATCTGCTGGCAGGTTGCCCTCAGTCGGCCTGAATAACAAAGACTTGGGTCCTGTGTCAGTTGCTGTCTCCTCTTTCATGACATCAGGTCGTCAGGGGTATAAAACATGCAGCCAACGCCATTTTAATCAGTCTATTTTGCCTCGTGGTGCCAAAGCAGAAGCAGTTCACAAGTGCCGGTCGGCCGACTCCTGAAAATTTTGTTTCGAGTTTCAGAACCGAAGATTTCAAACTAAAGCTAAGTACCCCGTTGGGGAAACTTTTTCTTGCTCATTTCCGATGTCAGTAAAAGTTAATAATTGCATTACTTGTGGAAAGCAAATACCTCATAAAGATTTTCATTCGTACTGTATTACTTGCCTAGGCCCTGACCACGACGTACCCTGCTGTCGATTTTGTGCTAAATTTAACCAATGCACTATTAAACGTCGGTATATTTTTGCTTCTAAATATTTTGGTTCAAGATTTAACTACCCTGAAATGTCATTGGTTAGCAATCCGACTACCGGAGTTCACAAAAAACACAAGGAAAAAGACAGAGACAGACCGTCGAGGTCCAAAACAGCTGACAACGCTTCTCCTAAGCCAGTTGCCAGTTCGCTGGTACTCAGCGAGGTGCTTTCGCAGCCCTTGATACCCGCTACTTCTGATTCGCAGGCCTCTACTGAGACCCATTCGGAGTCCGGTATGCTGTGAGATACTTCAACTATGGAACCCGTGGATGTCTCTACCTTGGTTGGGTCCGGAGCCGCTGTGCAGGCACCGGCTTCCGAGGGTGTATTCAGTCCCATGGACTTGCATATTAAATCGACGCCTCCTTCATTACTAAGGCCTAAATCTCAATCCATGTCTAAAAAAACAACGCCCAGCCCACATGCTCAGGCCTCTATGCCTAAAAAACAAATGATAAAAATGGCTGAAGATCTAATAATTCTTATCAGGGGTAGCCACCCCCCCCCGAAGAGGCCTAGGGCTGAGCTTGATTATGAATCTTCTGATCAGGATTCTGTTTTTTCTGACTCTTCTGATGACCTGGATTTGTCCTTACCTACTTATGAGGATTCTGGTACAGAGGACTGTATTCCCTCTGCTTCCCCTCCTGAGGATTTTTCTTTTGGGGAAACCTTACATACTCTAAGGGAGCATTTTCACTGGGAAAGCCAGGAATTTTCTGATTCAAAAAAGAGGCGTAGGGATTTCCTTCTCCTGCCTCAGCATAGGCCTTTGGCTATTCCTCCTGTACTAGACATTGTTGATGATGCTTTCTCGGAATCCAGTTTGGCCCCTGATTCCCTGCCTCCTGCTCCCAGTAAACCTGACAGATACTACAGGGTCCCCTGAGTCCCACAAGTTCCTTTTCAAAAATCCTATTGCAGATCCAGAGACTATTTCACAGGGGCCCAAGGGCATTAAGGCTTCTACTGCTTAAAAATCCTACCCCTTCTGATAGAGACCCCAGGGCGCTGGATAGATGGGGTAAAAAGGTTTATACTTCAGCAACCTTGGCAATTAGAGCTTTAAACTGCCAATTTCATATGTTAAAATATCAGCAACATGTTATTGGACTGCTTAAACAGAAAATGATGTTGATTCCTGACTGTGTGGAAAATAAAGACAAGATTTAATGCATTCTGCCGAACAAGTTGGAAAACATACTTTGCAATGTGGTTTTGATTCTTTAGAGGCCTCTTGCAGGGCTGCTGTTACTGAGTCTGTGCTTAGAAGGCATGCTTAGCTTAAGGAGCAATCTTTGCCTGATCATGTTAAAGCTAAATTGTTGGATGCTCCTTTAAATCAGGACCACCTGTTTGGCAACAAGGCTGAAGAAGTTCTTAAAAAGATGGAAGATAAAGCTAAATCTATGCAAACTGTTAAAGATTTCTTACAAGTTCAGCCTCCTAGATTTAGTAGCCCCCTCCAGGTCTTCTCAAGCCAAACCCAGACACAGCAACAACCCCAGGTTTCAGTCCCAAGGGACTCACAGAACTAAGCAGTGGGGGCCCCCACTTCCAAGTCTGGGAATAACAAGACACCCCCCCCCCATGGTAAACTATCTCAATGACTTCCTTTTAAACTTTCCAAGCACTGATATTTTGACTGCCCCTTTGGAGGGAAAGATTGCTCTTCATGCAAAGAACTGGGAACTCATTACCCAGGACAAATGGGTTTTAAATGTAGTGTCCCAGGGATACAGATTTCACTTCCACACGTTGCCAACGCCAAGTGGGTGGCTGGACCTACCCCCCAAATCAGTGGGCAGAGTCTCAAAAACAAGTACTTTCTCTCTTAAGCACGGGGACTATTCAGCTGGTACCAGAAGAAGAAAAGGGACAAGGTTTCTACTTCAGACTTTTCCTGGTACCCAGAAAAGACAAATCATGGAGTCCAATCCTGGACCTGTCTACTCTAAACACCTTTCTGGAAATTCCAAAATTCAAGATGCTGACTCTTCACCAATTACTTCCTATGCTAGGCAAAAATGCCTAGTTGGCAACACTAGATTTAAAAGAAGCATACCTGCACATCTCAATCAATGAATCTTCATAGGTTCATAGGTTCATACTAGGCTATCTGCCCTAGGGCATTTATAAGCCTAGCCAGAATGTGTTTGGCTTTCGCCACCCATTTTAAATTTACTTTGCTATGCCCTTTTTCGAGGTTAGTATACTGTGCCTCTGTCTAACAGTGACACAGAAGTGATACCCAGGGTAAACCTACGATCTCCCATCCACTCATCAAGATTCCTCTTGAAGAGAGTCAATGAGGGACTCTGCCTAACCTGGACTGGGATTTTATTCCAGAGTGAAGGGAGCCTCTGGGTTATGAATCTGTCCCTCCAGCATGTCCTATTTATTTCAGTGCTGAGGTTCAAGTCTCTCAAGCGCGTAGCTCAATGGGATTTGGATTTTCTGAGGTGCAGCATGTCCATTAATGCCGGGTTGGACATGGCTTTATACGTCAGGCACAGATCGCCTCTGAACAGGCGGTATGCCACTGAGTAGAGCTGGAGTTTCTTTAACCGGGCAGCATATGGCATCTGTTTGAGCCCTTTGATCCTCTTGGTGAGGTACTTTTGGGGTCTTTCCAGTTGCTGCAGGTGTCTGGTAAAGTACATCCCAAAAGGGGCATTGTACTCAATTATGGGCCTGATGAGGGATGAGTAAAGAGGCACGATGACCTCCCCTGAAGTAGATGTGAATCCCTTCATGATTAGGTGGGCTGTATAAAACGTTTTTCTAACCACTTTGGCCACGTGGTTGTCAAATGAGAGATTGCTATCAACTTGGGTCCCCAGGTCCCTAATTACTTCTGTACTTAGTGGATTACCACCTATGTGGTAATTTGTGGGCACTTTGTTTTTGCCAAAGGGGATGACTATACACTTTTTGGCATTTAGCTTGAGGCCATGGCTCTGGCACCAGTTGTCTGTTTCTATGAGGCCCTTTTGGAGGATGCTTGTGTTGGCTGGAGAGTCGATTATGGCGCCCAGTTTGCAGTCATCTGCGAACTTGGTCAGCCACAGTCCTTCCATGTTGGCCTGTACCTCTGAGAAATATATACCGAACAAGAGAGGTCCCAGGACTGAGCCTTGTGGGACACCACTTGTAACTGGTTTGGAGTCTGACATGGCTCCAGCAATTCTAACCATGTGGGTTCTGTCCTTGAGCCAGTTTGCAATCCATCTAGTGACATAGGGGTTTATATTTAAGCTGGTGAGCTTATCTATAATGCCCGAGTGGGGTATTGTATCGAAGGCTTTTGCGAGGTCCAGGTAGGCTGTGTGGACCACCTTCCCCTCGTGAATGGCCTTGGTGACTGTTTCAAAGAAATCAACCAGGTTTAAGAGGCATGATCTGCCCTTAACAAAGCCGAACTGGGTAGGATCCAGTGTCTGTAGGTCCCCAATATCTTTATTTATGAGGTCCATGATGATCCTTTCCATAGCTTTGCAGACCAAGCTAGTCAGGCTTATGGGGTGATAGTTTCCAGGATCTGTTGAGGCACCACCTTTATGTAGAGGGACCACTGTTGCTGTACACCACTCTTTGGGCACATATCCTGTAGTAAGGCTGAGATTGAACAGTAGTTTTATGTTTGGGTTTA
Source organism: Protopterus annectens (assembly GCF_019279795.1). Classification (NCBI taxonomy): domain Eukaryota; kingdom Metazoa; phylum Chordata; order Ceratodontiformes; family Protopteridae; genus Protopterus; species Protopterus annectens. Next base: position 970,664,687 of record NC_056737.1, on the reverse strand, counting down.
GCTCTTCTTGGAGTTCATGTAGGCAGCCCGGGACACCGTCTGGTCCCATTGATGCTGTGTTTTTGCTTTGGAGAGGGCGGCTCTTACCTGAGCATCTGAGATGTCAGGGGGGCAGCACTCTGCTGGGATAGATATTTGCTCTTTTGGTGGGGATGGGGGGGGGGGGAGAAGTTTGCACTGAACCTGTCAGCTAGGATGTTGGCAATGTCTGTGGGTTCGGTGTATTTTTTGTCATTTTGGACTAATTCTGAGCATATCTGGGAATTACCACCCAGGTTCCTAACATAACTAAAGAAAGCCTTGTGATTATCCTTAGTGTCCTGTGCAATTTTTCTCTTGAAGCTGGCCTTAGACAATTTTATGAGTGCCCGTAGTTTTTTGCTAATACTGATCAGTGATGCCTTCCCTTTTTGGGATTTTGCTCTATCATTTAGTAGCTTCCTCCTTCTATTGTATAGTTTGTTTATGGCTGAGGTCCACCAGACAGGACGTCTGCCTTTGGAGGATTGGGTCTTGGTTTTATTTGGGATCACATGATCCATGCATTCCTGAAGGTGTTCATAGAATGTGTTTATAAAGGATTCTGTGGTCTGGGCCGTATTTTCCACAGGCCCGGGGGCTTTGAAGGATTCCACCTCGGTTTTGAGGAGTGTGAAATTTGCTTTAGAGAAGTTTTTCACTGTGGTTTTCTGGGCAGGGGGTGGGGTCGGGATGTGAATATCCAGTGAGATTAGTTTATGGTCTGATCTTACCAGTGAGGGATACACTTCTGGTCTGGAGCATGGAGTCCCCATGTTGATGATGATCAGGTCCAGTATGTTTTCCCCTCTTGTGGGAGTGGTAACAAGTTGTTCCATAGCATTTGAGTTTATAAATTTTAGGAACTTTTGGGCTAGGGTGTTGGAGCTAGAGTAATGCTCCCAGTCTATGTTTGGGTAGTTGAAGTCGCCCAATATAATGGTGTTTGGAGAGACCTTTATATTTTCCAGTTCTCAGGAAGGCCGAGTGGGGTTCCTGGGTTTGGGAGGGTGGTCTGTAGCAGACTATAAACTGGAAGGCAGTTTTACCCACTGTTAGTTGCACATGGATAGTCTCTGATGCTTCGTGCTTTGCCACCAACCTGGAGGTGTGGGTATCTTTGAATATCGATACTCCCCCTCCTTTTGTGGTTTGGTCCAAGTTTTGGGGCCGAAAAGCATGGTATGAGGTATAACCTGGTAGTGCTGGGGTGCTCTCGGGAGCCCTGAACCAGGTTTCTGTTACTGCACAGATATCGATGTTCTCCATGCTAAGGAGAGTTTCGAGTGCGTGCATCTTGAGGTTTAGACTTCTGGCGTTGAGTAGCATTACTCTTAGTTTCTTATCCCTTGTGATACCTATGGAGGTGGGTTTGTCTTTTGAGCCTTGCATAAAAAAGGCACTATGGGGGTAGCAAGAGCCTTTGTCAATATCCAAAAGCCCAGGGGTGACAGGTGCAAGCCGTCCCTAGCGAAGCATCGTGGCTTGTCGAGCATATCATCCCAAGCTGACAGGCATTGGATCCCCTTTGAATGACACCAGTACTTAAGCCAATTGTTGAAATTGATCATCTTGTCTTCATATTGTGGCATCATTCTTGGTGAGGGTAAGATGCTACTCAAGGTCAGGGTCATACCGGCCTGGGCTACATGCTCAGAGAGCTCCTCTGTCTCTTTTCATGTAGTCCAGGGAGGTACGTCTCAGGTCATTCACACCAGCATGGACAATGACTGAGTCATATTTGTACTTGCTTTGGAGTGACCCAAGTGCTTGTGTTAGGTGGCGGATCCTTGCGCCCGACAGGCTTCTCACCGTGACCCTCTCCTTGTTCAGCCTGGTGAGTGGGACGTCAGTGTGCCTGACAATAGAGTCACCTATTACAAGTGTATCAGGTGTGTTGTTTAGTCTTAAGGGCTGTGACTGTCCGGCACACTGGCTTTGTGAGATATGTGTTGCACATGTTTTGTTTTGAGGTAGCAGTTGCTTGGGTGTCTGCTTTGGAGGTCTCTACTGCTTAGGCAGATCTTTATTTAGAGCCTCCGAGTATGTTTTTGTGTGATTATGTGTTTGGTTTGCTGTCGTGGTAGGTTTATGTGAGACTGGAATTGTAGTGAGTGTGGTTTCCGTCTCCTCCTGACTGGTTATGCCAGTACTGAGTTGAGAGAGCTTAGCCTCCAGTTTGGCTATATGGTTGCATCTCTCACGTGTTGGAATTTGTTGGGAGGAGGAGAGGGTTGTCTGTGTACATGAGGCAGTTGTAACATTGCCTCAAGATTCTCAGATTCACCAGCTGGACCGGAGAGGAGATTGACAACTGACCTTTGGACATGCTAGAATAATATTGGGAATTCCTTTATAATTGAAAACAAGGGCCAGTGGGGAGTGAGGGTGTAGTGCTTTTAATTTTTAGTGATGACTTATATAATTGCTTTAGTGAGCAAGTGCCAGGTAACTAGTGCAATGTGTTACAGGTAACTTAAATGCAAAAACGACAAACAGTAACTTTCTTTCAAGTGAAACAAGGAAATAAGTACAGTAAGCAATGCAGATATCACTAGTGATCCACAGAAGCTCTGAGAAGCCGCGTATTAGGTGGAATTAGCGTTCCAGGGAAATAACAAGCAAACAAACAACAAGCATATAAACAAAGCTAGATTCAGCAGGCCTGGATCTAGTCTATGCTACAGCAAACAAGGTGTACCAATTTCAGTAAGATACAGTTCAAATATTCAGGCACTATAAACCTTTAACCAGAAATTCCCAGCTCAGAAGGGCAGAGTCCAGCCTCTTCTCCCACAAGAGTGCAGACCACGAACTTACTTAATGTAAAATAACTGGCCTGAAGCCCAAGTGCTTAAACCAGAACTAATACACTTTAAGAATAACAGACACTGGGCTCTCAATCAGCAGTTCCCAACTTAGAAGGATGAAAGCTACCTATCCTGCCACCACAGTGCATGCCACAAACCTTCCTAATGTAAACAACTAGTCTGAAGCCCAAGTGCTTAATCCAAAAGACTTAGAATGATAGCTACACTTTAATCAAGTTACTACCAAGCAGTAATAAATACAATTGAATACTTTAGAGAATGCCTGGATTAGTGCTCAAGTTACACAAACAAAGCTAGATCCAGCAGGCCCGAATCCAGTCTATGCCACAGCAAACAAGGCGCACCAACTTCAGTAAGAAGCAGTTCAGATATGCATGCACTATAAGCCTTTAACCAGAAATTCCCAGCTCAGAAGGGCAGAGTCCAGCCTCTCCTCCCACAAGAGTGCAGACCATGAACCCTCTTAATGTAAAATAACTGGCCTGAAAGCTCAAGTGCTTAAACCAGAATTAATACACTTTTAGAATAACAGACACTGAGCCCTCAATCAGCAGTTCCCAACCTAGAAAGATGTAAGCTACCTGTTCTGCCACTACAGTGCAGACCACAAACCCTCTCAGTGCAAAACAGCTGGTCCGAAGCCCAAGTGTTTAAACCAAAAGGCTTAGAATGAGTTACACCAAGCAGTAATAAATACAATTGAGTACTTTTAAGATGATGCAAAAGTAAAATAAAGTAGGTAGAAACACAAGTACAGTAAAAGCAGATGAATTTTTTTTTTCTGAACAAGTGCTGAGATCAAAGAAACAGATTTGAGTGCTGAAACTAGAAAACTGGCTAGTTATAAGAAAAAAAACTAAGCTAGAAGGCTTCCCTCCAACACAGAAGGGCTTGGGGGCTCAGAAGCGTACAAATAGTCTATGCCACTTAACAGGAAAGGCAGGAAACAAGCTTAAATTTTTTTTTCTGTTTCCCAGATGCTCTCTTTGTACACAGTAGGAGTGCCTGAAATCAGAATATGATCTCACTGCACTCAGTTGAGTGAGCAAATGAGATGGGCCCAGAAGGAGTATCCAAACACAAATTTACAAGAGGGGCGGGCAGTTTCAAGGCCACTAAGATTAACACCAAAACAAAAACAGGGAGGGTGGGTGAGACTAACTGAAGAGCAGAATCAAAACTTCCAGTTCAGTTAATATTCCTGCAACACAGTTAAAATCAATTTAAATACTGTATTTTTGAAAACAAAAAGTGCAGATAAAGGTACTTAAATTCTCTTATACGTCCAGTTGAATACAGCTAGTTCTTAGCCGGCCAAAGCTGAGGTTTTTAAGCAGAAAATATTACACACTGTACCACTTAAATAGGCAAGGACAGGAAATCAAAGAATGTGGCTACCCCACACCTGTAATTACTAGCAAATAACAAAATTCAGCAAACACTGACTAACTTCCAGTTCAGTTAATATTCCTGCAACGCAGTTAAAATCAATTTAAATACTGTATTTTTTTTTAAAAAGTGCAGATAAAGGTACTTAAATTCTCTTATACGTCCAGTTGAATACAGCTAGTTCTTAGCCGGCCAAAGCTGAGGTTTTTAAGCAGAAAATATTTCACACTGTACCACTTAAATAGGCAAGGACAGGAAATCAAAGAATGTGGCTACCCCACACCTGTAATTACTAGCAAATAACAAAATTCAGCAAACACTGACTAACTTCCAGTTCAGTTAATATTCCTGCAACACAGTTAAAATCAATTTAAATACTGTATTTTTTGAGAAAAAAAGTGCAGATAAAGGTACTTAAATTCTCTTATACGTCCAGTTGAATACAGCTAGTTCTTATCCGGCCAAAGCTGAGGTTTTTAATTTTTGCAGAAGATAGCTATACTTCAAAGCAGGCTACACACACTATCAGTTCTCTGCACTGCCCTTTGGCTTATCTACTGTGCCCAGGGTATTCACAAAGTGCCTAGCTCCAGTTATTGCATTTCGCAGGCAAAGAAGTATTCAAGTATACCCATACCTGGACGATTGTCTAATTCAGGCAGAAAGCCAGGACATAGTTTTGAATCATATGGCGTTTGTAAAAAAGATTCTGACTTGTCTGGGGTATACCATAAATGAAAATAAATCACAACTGGTACCCTGTCAACAAATTACATTCCTGGGAGTAAGCTTGAATACAACCTGCCAATGGCTTGCCTCATGCCAGAAAAGCAAATTCATTTGACAACCTACTTCAAACAAGTGGCCACAAAAGCCCTGCTATCTGGAAGATAAATACTGCAAGCCTTGGGGTTCATGGCTTCCTGCATTCTTCAAATTCCATATGCAAGACTGCATATGAGGAAACTACAGTGTATTCTAAAAAGCCTATGGAGTCAACATTCTCACAACCTAGAAACAATGATTCCTATCATACCTTGCCTACACCTAGAGTTCCTTTGGCGGGCAGAGGCCTGCCACCAAAACAAGGGACTACCTTTCACACCACCCCCTGCCACCCAAACCCTAACAACAGATTCATCAGACTATGCATGGGGGCTTCACCTGGCAGTGAAGTGCATTCAGGGCAAATGGAACCCAAGTCAAATGCACCTGCATATCAATCAAAAAGAAATGTTAGCTGTACAGAATGCTCTGACACCCTTCAAGCACTACATTCTTCCAGGACAACTAATGGTAAAGACGGGCAACACCACAGTTATGTGGTACCTAAACAAGCAGGGGGGTACACATTCTTACCCCCTCTGCAGACTAGCCATGGCATTGTGGAACATGGCGTTGAGCTACCAAGTGCACCTACAAGCTCAATTCCTGCCAGGAAAATTAAATACATTGGCAGACGGACTAAGCAGAAACCTCATGGACCCACACGAGTGGAAACTGGAACTAAGGATTTTCAACATGTTGATAAGCGAATGGGGGAGCCCAGATATAGGCCTGTTTGCCTTCCCCCAGAACTACCAATTGGACAAATTTTGCACAAGACTCCCCACAAACAAGCCTGGAAAGTGGATGCTCTGTCATTCAGCTAGAAAAACCTATCAGTCTATGCCTTCCCCCACTGACTCTGCTCTCCAAAGTACTACTAAAAGTCAAACAGGACAAACCAAGGATGATTTTGATTGCTCCAGATTGGCCGCGCCAACACTGGTATCCCCTCCTGCGCAGTGTGTCATGGTTATCTCCATGGCACCTGCCTCAGACTCCTTCCCTGCTGTCTCAGCAGGAGAACCAGATTCTGCACCCTCAGCTTCCAACACTGAACCTTGCAGCCTGGCTAATTACTTAAGTTCTCACTTACCATCCCTCAGCAAACCTGTGATGGGTGTCATCTTAGAGACAAGGAGGCATAGTACTAGAAAATCTTATGCTGAAAAATGGAAAAGATTCTGTGCCTGGAACCAATCTCAAGGGAAGAGCACAGCAGCACCCAATTTATCTCAGATTTTACAATACTTAACTGAGATGCTTCACAAGAACCTGTCTTTTTCCTCCATTAAAATCCACGCCTCAGCCATTTCAGCTCATTATAACACAGAACCTCCCCTCTTCTCTCATCCACTGCTCAAGCAGTGCCTCAGAGGGGCCAGAAATTTGAGACCACCCAGGAGAACTCCAACCCCAGCCTGGGACCTTAACTTTGTATTGGAGAAACTCCTCCTTTCGAGCCAGCTGCTACTGCAGACTTAAAATTTCTTTCTTGGAAAACAGATTTCCTTTTAGTAATCACTTCAGCTAGAAGTGTATCTGAATTACAGGCCCTTATAGCAGTGGAGCCTTTCATCATCTTTCATGCGGACAGGGTGTCACTCAGAACCAATCTATCCTTCATGCCCAAGGTGGTATCCAGTGTGGCTCTTAATCAGTCCATTCATTTGCCAACCTTCTTTCCCAATCCACAGAACAAAGGAGAAAGGATTCTGCATTCCTTGGATGTGCGCAGACAACTTAGATTCTACTTTGACAGGACTAAACCTCAAAGGAAATCTGAACAACTGCTGGTAGCACTTGCTGCAGGGGCAGAGGGGAAGGCTATTTCAAAACAAACCATTTCTAAATGGATAAGCCATTGCATTAATTTCTGCTATAAGCACCATGGGAAACCTATCCCCCAGGGGATCAGACCTCACTCCACCAGGGCTGCATCTACTTCTACAACCTTTCTCAGAAACGCTCCTACCAGGGACACCCTAGAAGCTGCTACCTGGAGTTCTGTACATACTTTCACCAAGCATTGTCATTTGCCAATTTTCTCTAAATCCAGAGCTGGCTTTGCCACTGCAATCTTGCAGGGCCTTATAGCTGGCCCTAATGCTATCTAAACTCCTCCTACCAACCATAGCTTTGGGAATCTACCCAAATGTAATTGACTGAAACAGTGAAACACGAAGAACATAGTACAGTTGTGTACACTTACCATAAATGTAGATGTTCGAGTGCATTCACTGTTGCAGTCCTGGTTCCCCTCCCTCCTGCCCCCTAACTTCTTTTGGCTATACCTCTACTTTCCTTTACTATGCTTAAAAGCCTTTTTGGTGTATTTGCTTTTTTGTTGGAGGTATACCTTTGTGTTTTTGTGTTTAATTGCTCCCCATTAGGGGGCACCTGACATCTGGGGCAAGAAAAACTGATGTAATGGCGTCGGCTGCATGTTTTATACCCCTGACGACTTGACGTCATGGAAGAAGGGACAGCAACCAACGCAGGACCCAAGACTTTGTTAATCAGGCCGACCTGCAAGTAGATTACCCAAATGTAATGACTGCAACAGTGAATACACTCGAACAGCTACTTTTATGGTAAGTGTACACAACTGTACTTTTTTTACACCATCTCAATTTCAATACTTATTTGCTGTTGATTATGTACCAATGTATATTTGCTACTGATTATGTAAACTCTTGCTTATACATTTTTTGTTTCTTTGTTAGCACTGTGTTTTTGTAAAAATAAAATGTAATATTGGAGCTTTTCTCCCCTGGCCGCTGCTGAAAACGGGCCATTTTTGGCTCAGTCAGGCACTCCCGATATACAAATGTAAAATACACTTACCTGATGAATGTAAGTCATAATCTATGTATAATGTTTGCATTTGGGAGCTTGTCAGTATGGTTTGTGAGTAAAATGCTTGCAATTAGGATTGTGTCGGTGTGAATTGTTTTCATTTTTTGCTTTATTTTGCATATAAATGTGGAAAGCTGTGTTGAGACTGTGATTACAATACTATAGTTATTGGTTTCTGTGCTTGCTTTGTATTTCATTACTCTCCTTTCTATAACTTCTCCTTTAGCTTCCCTAACTTCTGCCCATTGTTGAACCTTGAATTCACCCTACTGGATCGTGAAAAGAAAACTGGCGCCTTGTACAGTAAAGGACCTGTTCTACCCACTCCCTGAACTATCTCTACAAACAAAATGACTATTGAAAGTATGTGTTCATAGCTGTTTTGCCATTTCCATACCCCTGCTAGATGGTTAGGAATTGCTCTGTACCTGGTGTTGCAGCTGCCTACCCCCCCACCCCGCCCTCTTTTCTGCCTTTCTCCCAGAGTTTTAAGCTCCTCTTTCAGCTCTTTTCCGCCTTTCTCCCCGAGTTTTCAACTCCTCTTTCAGCTCTTCCCCACCCGGGATCCACCGCTGCCCTGAGTCATTTTACCGTGGCTGGCCACTAGATGGCAGCCTTTACCTAATCTTCTTTTCTTGCCCTGGTGTAGCACCTCCTATCCTTTCTAGGGTAGTTTCCCTGTATCTACTTACCTGTTTTACTCCATTAAGGGTGTTTTCTGCTTCTTCTGCTTAACATCCCTGTGTTTTTTCTCTATTCCCTCTGTGCCTACTCTACCCCAAGCTTACTGCCTGTTTTACTGATTGTTCCTATCCTGACTCTTACCTTTGGCTCTTCCCCTATGGGCTCACTCCGCTCCCCTACCCTGCCCCCAAATCTCACCCGCCCCCACTACTCCTACATTTATACCTGACCAATCCCCTCCACCTTCTCACTCACCAATTATTTCCTACTATCATAACTCAACCAACCAATCTCCTTTACTCTCTACCCCTCCCTCTTGAACTCCATCTCCTAATCACAACCTCTCCTACCCCATTCAAAATCCACATACACTCATTATCCACCTCATCTAATACTCTCCTATCTGCCCCACTAATTCCTCCCTCTAATTCTCATCCACACCACAACCATGACATATTTTATAACTCAAACAGTTCAAACCCCACTTATCTTCTTACTCCCCTTATATCATGCTACCTCCTACCATTCTAACCTACTTCACCCCTACTACCTATTCAACCCCCACACTCCCACTCCTCCTCTTCCCACCATAAAACATTTTCACAGCATATCCTCCTCCCTATTCCAACCCAACCTCCTCCACTACTTCACATTAAAGCTTGTCCCCCTCCAACCTACATACCACAAACATAAACTAATTCCCTACCATCCACAACTATTAAAAACCAGCTCTAAAATGTCACTACCCTTCCTCAACCCAGGACCAAATTCTTCCGCTTCTCCAACCCCTACTGTTGCTAGCAATAAAACTAGCCACAAACACATCAAATTCTTCACCTTGAATGCACAAAGCCTAAATAACAAAGTAACCCAATTCCATGCCTGGCTCAACCATAACCTACCCAATATTGTAGCCATCTCAGAAACTTGTCTAAAACCCCACATCAGTGATTCTGAAATCCTACCTCCCGAGTTCCAAGCCCTGAGACATGACCGCTTAAAAAGAAAAGGGGGCGGGGTAGCCTTAATCTACTCTAACTTGCTATCCATATCTCCCTACCCTAATCCTATCCCTCCATTCAACAATGCTGAACTAGTCATTGGCCTTCTAAAACTAAATAACCATACAAACATATGTATAATTGCCCTCTACATCCCCCCAGGTACTAACATCTCCACTCTTGAAGAAATCCTCCTCTGGACCTCTGCCAATATTAAACTTGAAACCTTCATACTTGGAGATGTAAATATTGACTGGAATAAAATCAACAACCCAAATCCATCAATCTATTCAACTTTACCCAACTAACTAACACTATCACCAGACCTAACAAAACTAACCCTTCAGGTACAACTCTAGGCTGGATCCTAGTAACCGACCCCAACAAAGTCATAGACGCTGGCACTACTCCTGACTCTATAGGTGACCACTTGCCATCTTTCATCCACAAAGCTACTCACTCCTCTCCTCACCTACACCAATATACCCACACCCATAACCTCACAAACTTCAACCCCAGAACCTTCTTGGACCCCCTAAAACAAACTGGATCCCACTAAAAACATTGCCACTAGACAACGCCGTAGAATTCTTCAACTCTACCTTCTTAAGCATACTCAACTCCCTAGCTCCTCCAAGAACAAGGAGGGTCAGAACTAAGTACACCCCTTGGTTAACCAAAGACACCAAAAAACTAATGCTACAAAGGGACAAATCTTGGAAAACCTACCACCAAAATAAGCTGCCAGAAACTCTCCTTAGATATAAACAACTTCGTAACCTTGTTAAAAAACTTATCATTAGAGATAAAAAGTCCTACTATATTAAATTCCAGTGCAACCAATCTTACAACCCCAAACATTTCTGGAACTCAATCAATTCTCTTCCCAAACCAGGTGCCAAAAATAACCCCTGCCCAGACCTATACAAATCTGACTCTGAAATAGCCTCCCTATTCAACTCTTTCTTTACCAACTCCATCGCTGACCTGACCAAAACCTTCCCTAACAACAACCCACCCTGTCAACCCATCCAATCTTCCACACCTCCTACACAACTCTCTGCCTCCAATCCCCCAACTATATTTGAAATTACACCCATTTCTGTCTCCCTCATAAAAATATTACTCTCTAAATTAAAACCTTGCACCAATGCCCCTGACAATATTCCTTCTTCATTCCTAAAAATAGCCACAGATAGTATTGCTGTTCCTGTCAGCATCTTTGTCAACGAGTGTTATGTGCCCAAACTATGGCGTGCAGCCTTTATCCTACCTCTCCATAAGGGAGGCAAAAACAACAGCATCTCTAATTTCCACCCTATAGCTATCCTCTCCCCTATCTCTAAAATCCTAGAGAAATGTATCTACCTACAGCTTATGCCATACCTAGCCTTACATCAGCTAATTACTCCAACCCAATACGGATTCCGACCTGGCCATAGCACTACCACTGCCCTGCTCTCATTCTTAGACACAGTAAATCTAGCCCGTGACTCTGGTAACATTGTCTCTACATTTCTACTAGACCTGTCCAAAGCATTCGATACCATTTCCCACACCCACCTCTTAAACCACCTCTCTAACCTCCATCTCTGCAATAATTCTTTATCTTGGTTGTCAAACTACCTCTCTGGTAGGTCTTAAGCTGTGAAATGGGGGAAGGGCACCTCCTCCATCCTTCCAACCCCCACCGGGCTACCTCAGGGATCTATACTTGGTCCACTGCTGTTCAACATCTTCATTAATGACTTCCACAAAGCCATACCCAATACCAGAATTGTACAATATGCTGACAATTCCACTCTAATCTGCTGCACCCCTACCCTCCCTCAGCTACAAATAATAACCCAAACTGCCTTCTCCTCCACTGAAAATTGAATGCTCCAAAACCACCTCTCACTAAACGTCAACAAATCCAAAATTCTGTTATTCTCTCCATCAAAAGCCTCCCCTCTTGATAAACTTTCTTTCCAAATTGTAAGCCACAACAACACTGCCTTAGAGGTCTCTCACTTCACTAAACTTCTTGGAGTAACTATTGATGAACTCCTAAAATTCGACACCCACATCCAGCAAAACATTAAGAAAAGTCATATTAAACTTGGTCTGCTATACAGAAACATCCACTTCCTTTCTCCTCCCACCAGACAAACCCTTGCCACTGCCTATTTGTTTCCCTCACTTTTATATGGTGCTCCTCTCCTATCTAACTTATCTGCATCTCTCTCCTCCAAACTGGAAATCTGATATAATAAAATTTTTAAATGTGCCACCAAAGCCAAATTCTCCTCCCATCACTGTACTGCCCTTCATTTGTTAAACTGGCTTGAACTCCCCAACCATCTAGATTATCTCCAAATTACTACAGCCCATAAACTAATTTTCCAGCCTACTAAGTGCCCAGCCCTGTCCAATATCCTCCAACCATACTCCCCTCCAAGATCTCTAAGATCATCCCACCAAAACCTAATCACTGTCCGTAAACCCAGTCGTCCTGCTGGACAGCATCTGCTGTCGTTTTCTTTAGGTAAAAAATGGAATTCCTTGCCATCCTCCTTAAGGACTTGTGAAAGCTTTGACACCTTTAAAACTCTTCTACACTCCTACCTTTCTTCCGAATGGAAATGCAAATGCTCTCGCCCCACATAGCCTCATGCCTCACTCTCCTCATAAACCTTTCTCTACCTCTGAGCCTAAACCTAACCTGACATAACAGTAAAAGTAATCACAAGTAATCACCTGTTCAACCCTCTTCTACCTCTACCACCTCTGCTCTCTTTCACATCTCTTTCCCAGTTGCTTTTTCCTCCTTTACACTTCAAATACCTCCTAACCTGTGATCATACTCCCAGTCCTCAGCTAACCTGAGATCATACTCCCAGTCCTCAGCTAACCTGTGATCGTACTCCCAGTCCTCATCTAACCTGTGATCGTACTTCCAGTCCTCATCTCACCTGTGGTCATACTCCCAGTCCTCAGCTAACCTGTGATCATACTCCCAGTCCTCGGCTAACCTGTGATCATACTCCCAGTCCTCAGCTAACCTGTGATCATACTCCCAGTCCTCAGCTAACCTGTGATCGTACTCCCAGTCCTCAGCTAACCTGTGATCGTACTCCCAGTCCGCAGCTAACCTGTGATTGTACTCCCAGTCCTCAGCTAACCTGTGATCGTACTCCCAGTCCTCAGCTAACCTGTGATCATGCTCCCAGTCCTCAGCTAACCTGTGATCGTACTCCCAGTCCTCAGCTAACCTGTGATCGTACTCCCAGTCCTCAGCTAACCTGTGATCGTACTCCCAGTCCGCAGCTAACCTGTGATCATACTCCCAGTCCTCAGCTAACCTGTGATCATACTCCCAGTCCTCAGCTAACCTATGATCATACTCCCAGTCCTCAGCTAACCTGTGATCGTACTCCCAGTCCTCAGCTAGCCTGTAATCATACTCCCAGTCCTCAGCTAACCTGTGATCGTACTCCCAGTCCTCAGCTAACCTGTGATCGTACTCCCAGTTGTCAGCTAACCTGTGATCGTACTCCCAGTCCTTAGCTAACCTGTGATCGTACTCCCAGTGCTCTGCTAACCTGTGATCGTACTCCCAGTCCTCAGCTAACCTGTGATCGTACTCCCAGTCCTCATCTAACCTGTGATCATACTCCCAGTCCTCAGCTAACCTGTGATCGTACTCCCAGTCCTCAGCTAACCTGTGATCATACTCCCAGTCCTCAGCTAACCTGTGATCATACTCCCAGTGCTCTACTAACCTGTGATCATACTCCCAGTCCTCAGCTAACCTGTGATCATACTCCCAGTTCTCAGCTAACCTGTGATCATACTCCCAGTGCTCTGCTAACCTGTGATCATACTCCCAGTGCTCTGCTAACCTGTGATCATACTCCCAGTCCTCAGCTAACCTGTGATCATACTCCCAGTGCTCTGCTAACCTGTGGTCATACTCCCAATCCTCAGCTAACCTGTGATCGTACTCACAGTCCTCAGCTAACCTGTGATCGTACTCCCAGTCCTCAGCTTACCTGTGATCGTACTCCCAGTCCTCTGCTAACCTGTGATCGTACTCCCAGTCCTCGGCTAACCTGTGATCGTACTCCCAGTCCACAGCTAACCTGTGATCGTACTCCCAGTCCTCTGCTAACCTGTGATCGTACTCCCAGTCCTCAGCTTACCTGTGATCGTACTCCCAGTCCTCTGCTAACCTGTGATCGTACTCCCAGTCCTCATCTAACCTGTGATCGTACTCCCAGTCCTCAGCTAACCTGTGATCGTACTCCCAGTCCTCGGCTAACTTGTGATCGTACTCCCAGTCCTCGGCTAACCTGTGATCGTACTCCCAGTCCACAGCTAACCTGTGGTCGTACTCCCAGTCCTCAGATAACCTGTGATCATACTCCCAGTCCTCTGCTAACCTGTGATCGTACTCCCAATCCTCAGCTTACCTGTGATCGTACTCCCAGTCCTCAGCTAACCTGTGATCATACTCCCAGTCCTCAGCTAACCTGTGATCGTACTCCCTGTCCTCATCTAACCTGTGATCGTACTCCCAGTCCTCATCTAACCTGTGATCGTACTCCCAATCCTCAATCTAACCTGTGATCGTACTCCCAGTCCTCAGCTAACCTGTGATCATACTCCCAGTCCTCAGCTAACCTGTGATCATACTCCCAGTGATCTGCTAACCTGTGATCATACACCCAGTGATCTGCTAACTTCTTTAGCTAAAAATATAATCTGCAACAACTTACTCATGTACTTTACCTTAAAATTACTTTCTGCACCCTCAACTTCTTCTATAAATCCCATTTCTACTCTATATCATACCTTCATAAATACTTGACACTGTGAAACCATATAATTTATGATGTTCTCTGACTCTTTCATAAATACTTGACACTCTGAAACCATATAACTTATGGTGTTCTCTGACTCTTTCATAAATACTTGACACTCTGAAACCCTATAACTTATGACGTTCTCTGACTCTTAATCATGTTTGATTTGTGTTTCACTTTACTTTGACTGTAACTGTGAACACACTGTGTAACACAATTTTATTTAATTGTACTCTTCTTCATTTAATTTGGATTTTTATGTGAACAACTGGGTATGACTGCATATATATTTTCACATCACTAAATTTGATTTTTATGTGAATAACTGTGTATAATTTGTATGTAATGCGGATTTTTATGTGAATAACTGTGTATAATCACTATGTAATGTAGATTTGTTGTGAATAACTGTTATAAATCACTATGTAATGCAGAGTTTTTCTCCCTGGGCCTCCACTGAAAATGGGCTCCCTGAGCCCAGTGTACCTCCCCAGTCATCAAACTGAAATAAATAAATACATTTTTATAAATGTATGATTGCCTATGTTGCAAGTGATGATTTGATAAAGAGGTTTCTTGTTAAAAAATAATAATCTTATATGGCTAACCGCAGTGATGCAAGGAGAAGAGTTTAGCACAGAGGGTTAAGCATGTGAGCTTTTACAGTCCTTCATCTCCACTTGCAGATTATGTAATCAGGAGGAAATTACACAGCCAGACAGTGTTCCTGTGTCACCTCTGAAAAGAGGCATTTGCAAGTAGTAGTCTTACATGGCTGGGAAATTAAATATTAAATAAAAAATGAGAAATGGAATACTGCAGTTTGTTTGCAATAACAAGGGTTCCTCATCATTTGTAGTTGCTTAAAATGAATTCCGTAAAATAACAGCTAAATACCAGATGCCAGTGCTGAAGCCTTAAAAAATGCAATGTTACTTTATAAATATTTCTCTGGATAGGTTTATCTAGGTTGTTTTAGTAGTACTTTAGAGCTGAAGCGTTTTATTACGAAGCTTGTATTTATATTGTTACAGCACTTGCTGAGAGCCATCACTGTTCCTCTCCTTTGAATGCGTGAGCTACAAAAGTTATAGACTTAGCACAAGTCACAGCAGTGGCAGTCTAATCGGCCATAGCCACATAACTAAAACATCTTAGTCTCCACAGAAGTGAGTAGGGCATTTGTGTACCATTCAACTGTGTTTGAAGGCACACATGGTTCAAACACCCAGTACAGAAATTTAGCCCTTTCCCTGGAGTGTCACAGCCTTGGCGTTAATCATGCAAGCAAAAGGCATGCAGGAGGTAAATCCTAAGGTCATATTCTGTGTCTTTCAAAAAGAAGCAGCAGTGCATTCAAAACGTCCTACACCCCCCGATCGAGTCCTTTACGTGGAACCTAATTAGCAGTGGATCACAGTTTAGCCTGGTGCTTTAATTGAGAAGCTGCCAGCATACTACTTCATACATTCTTAGGATTTATTTCCTTTAACTTCCACGTTTATGTTGCATTATTGAGAGGTCCAACACTCCTTGACTGCACCTGCAAAGATGCAGTTGCTCTGGCTGGGCCTGTTAAGTTACCTGTATTTATAGTATGGATTTATTGAAATGTACAGGAAACACAGGTGATCAAAGTCATCATTTTGAAAGTCATCTTACTTAAAAATCCAAAACATTAAAACAACAATTGAAAGCAAAAGAATTCTTACTAATGTTTGCCAGTCCTAACTCCATCCCCTAACCACTGTCCTATACACCGTACACAATCACTCCACAAACACACAACACACCACTTAGAGAAACACACGCACAACACTAAATGTTTCCTTCTTCAGCCCTTATACCAACCCCAACTGACAAACACTTGCGCGCACTGACACATACACACTCCAACCCCTAATGTCAAAATTTTCAGTAGATCTGAAAGCTTAGGTATTAACATTTACTTTACCCACACAGACTCCGTCTTCCTTCTTTCAACATTCCCAGCACTCAGACACTTAGTAATGAGTGTTCTCAACAGATTTTCCAAGCTCTTTACTCTGTAGAACAGTCACTTTGTCAATCACTTTGTCAAGAGTGAAGTGTACCCATATATATGCATACATATATATATATATATATATATATATATATATATATATATGTGTGTGTGTGTGTGTGTATGTATGTGTGTGTGTGTGTGTGTGTATATAAAAGGATACATGTCCATGTATCAAAAAGTCAAATCGTCAAACGACAAGTGATTGAGCACAAATGGTTGGTCACCTGTTGAGTGAAAAAAAAGTAAAACTTTTTTTGTGGGGGAGCCCCCCACATGCTCACCATACTCCCAGCTAATTTTATATACCAACGCTGAGATCGCACTACAGTGAGGAAAAGGCAAATTCCTCAATCCCCACTATACTTGATCTTGCAAGCATTTAAAAAGCTAGTATGCGTGATCAGCTGATTTTTGATTACACATACTGTTTTTTTTTCTTGGTTGACGAAAAAAAGTTTGGCCAAACAAATGTATTCTGTATCTGTATGTCTGTCATATATATGCACATGTGGGCACGCGTGCATGTGTATGAATAGCAATCTGTCTATCAGTTTTCGATTTGAGTGTGTGTTTGTATTTGGCTCAGGACTCGCTGACCTGTAGTGCCAACCCTGTCCTGAATGTTGCTCATTTTGTTCCTCAACTCTTGCTGATTTGTGTCCCCTTGTATGTGAATTGGGGGTCCTTTTCCTGGTGGTGACTCCTGATTTCAAGATGACCAATTTTTTTGAAGCCAGCAGTGAGTTGGGGATGTGGGCACGACTTTGCAGTCAGCACTTGCATCATGCAGTGTGGGTCTGTATGTTACTCCCATGATTTGGGGGACACATTAAGGATGAACGCTAACTAGCTATGTCTTTCCACACATTTAGTATTTCTTTGTTCCCAGCATATTTACAAAGGCTTTCAAAACACATCACGTGACTGTAGCTTTCACCAGGGAACCCTTCTGAGTCTGCAAATCCCGAAATCCTCCATCTGAGGAGGAAAACACCCCACCCCATGTTTTAACCATTTCTTCATAAATTCTTAAGAACTGTACCCAAAAGTTCTTGTGCACCTGTTTGTGGTACTCCCTTCTACGTCACCAAGGGAAGGGCAGCATTGGTGTTAGACTACTTTGTTCTGTGTGTGGTGGCCCTTTGGCCAGTTAGTAGCTGTGAGCATCAGTATACTGCAACCTAGAAAGACAGGAATAAGCCACATTTTCTTTTTTTTTTTATTTTATTAATTCTGTGAAAGTTTTTGAGGCTTTTCAGATCTACTCTTTAGAAAATCTCACTGGTCATGGACTATCATTTACATAAACAAAGTATTTCATTTTGATAAGGATTATGTTCCATAGCTGAAACAATGGGACTTTTTATAATTTATGTGCAAGCCAAGTCTGTATGACTGACAAGGATAGTTGCATACTTATTAAAGGAAGTGACAGAGTATTATCTTTTCACACAAAGGAGAAAGAATGAATGTAAGCATATCAGTTGATGTTGCAATGTGACATTTATTGAAGTGTTAACTTTAAGGTGCATAACTGGTGACACTGTGTCACCCAGGCTGTTGTCTCAATCAGTGTAAACTCAGCAGTAGACAGGAGTAGTGCTGACAACATGTAACAAGTTCAGCCATTTGTATCATTAAAAGACATTTTACAGCAGTGTGTTCCCCCCACCCTCACTTGGACAAAAAGGGGTGTCAGATTTTTCTATTCTCAGCTCTAGTAAGAACCAGAATATCAGACTTGACAGATGCTGTGATGTGAGCAATTGTCTGGCAGTTGAAAGAAAATTAATACATTAAGTCATTTGGGAGAGAATGTCAGACTTTTTCTTGTGAAATGAAATCCATTATATTTGAAACTCAATGCTGGAACAAGTTCAGAAGCTGAAAAAGGCAAGCCACCTGTGGTACAACACTGATGCATGTTATATATATTTTTTATTCTTTTTGTGCTGTGTTGTCCTGTGTTATATAGAGGTTTGTTGGACTCCCTGTACACATACACATGCAGCTTGATAAGATTGCTGCAGAGGTGAAGGCATGCCCTGCATTCTGTCTTGTTTGTAGATTCTGTTTCCTTTCTAAAAGCCTGGTGTATGCAGTATGAGATGTACAGAATATTGGAAAAGAAAAAACATCAAAACAGAGCTAGGCATGTTCACCAAAATGATAGTGATCAACATTCATTTGTGAAGTCACTAGTGTGTAGCTGCACAGCTTTTCCCTGAAAGGTGACTTTCCTGGTGGTGTAGGGATTTCTCCTTTCCCCACGATGGTACAGTCTGGGAGTTGATGCATGTAAGTAGCAGAGGTGTTGGGGGATGTAACCATCTACACTGGGGTACATATTGCCCCCCCCCCCAGCAAAAATGCTTTCTTGTTTTATCGGTTTCCAGCACTGCTCCCATTTTTAGACGTGTGCCGATTTGTGATCACATAATCGGTATCATGTCAGAGAGCCATCCTGTTATTTCGTGTTACTGACTTATTAGACAAAGACAGGGAAGGAGGTCCTAATTTAGGTCCTGTTGTTCTGCATTTTGATGCATACCATGAGCATGGCTAAGTACAGCAATCTGTCTACATTTCATCCAACAGGTATCAGTAAATGTACTGGCTGAGGGGGGTATAAGGGCTGAAAAAAAGTTCTGTTTATGTGTGTGTGTGTGTTTGTAATAATATCATAAATTATAATTGCTATTTTCTTCAATAGTGAGAACAACCCTGTATGCATGTCTTACCTTAGCATTTTAGTTTTGTGTTTTCTGCCTAACTGTGTTGTGACTACATGAATGAAGTTAGTAAGTCACCTAGAAAGGATGACAGTGAACAGGCAATACCATCTTGCTCATTCTGGATGGGGGGGGGTATCCGACTCTTGCAGCACATGGAGGGAGAAATTTGCACTTTGGTCAGACAAGCAGCAAGTAATGTGCTGCTGCCAGATTTTGTTGTGTACAAGGAAGTACATATGCATGCGGGTATTGTAGGCCCCACCAAGGAAGTGCATGTGCATGCTAGTGTTGCACGCCCAACAAAGGAGGTTCATATGCACGCGGATATTGTAGGCCCCACCAAGAAAGTGCATGTGCCTGCTGGTATTGTAGGCCCCACCAAGGAAGTGCATGTACATGCTGATATTGCAGGCCCAACAAAGGAGGTACATATGCATGCGGGTATTGTAAGCCCCAACAAGGAAGTGCATGTGCATGCTGCTGTTGCAGGTCCAACAAAGGAAATGTATATGCATGCGGGTATTATAGGCCCCACCGAGGAAGTGCATGTGCTTGCTGGTATTGTAGGCGCCACCAAGGAAGTGCACGTGCATGCTGGTATTGCAGGCCCAACAAAGGAGGTACATATACATGCAGGTATTGTAGGCCCCACCATGTAAGTGCATATGCATGCTGCTATTGCAGGCCCATCAAAGGAAGTGTATATGTATGCGGGTATTGTAGGCCCCACCAAGGAATTGCATGTGCTTGCTGGTATTGTAGGCCCCACCAAGGAAGTGCATGTGCTTGCTGGTATTGTAGGCCCCACCAAGGAAGTGCATGTGCATGCTGGTATTGCAGGCCCAATAAAGGAGGTACATATGCATGCAGGTATTGTAAGCCCCACCAAGGAAGTGCATGTGCATGCTGGTATTGCAGGCCCCACCAAGGAAGTGTGTGTGCATGCTGGTTAGATACATATGCATGCGGGTATTGTAGGCCCCACCAAGGAAGTGCATGTGCATGCGGATATTGTAGGCCCCACCAAGGAAGCGCATATGCATGTGGGTTTTGAAGGCCCCACTTCAGTGGCATGTGCATTGGACCACCAAGAGGAGGAAAGGTGGGAGCGAAGAAAATGCCACCTGATCCCCTGCTGGATGATGACTGCAATTCCCTGCTCTTGCCTCCATGTCCTGGTGTCCTTAGATGTCAAGGAGGACATGGGAATGGATGGGTCTTGTGGGAATGAAGGTTTGATGGTCACATGGTATATTAAAAAAATATTTTTAGTCCTTGAACAATAGAAATGAGATTTGTCATGGTCTTTTTTTTTTGGCCTGATTGGTCCAACCAGGGTGCAGTTAGCTGTTTTAGGACTTGCATGTAAGTTTTTACTCTTATAGAATGAATTCTTGAGGTTTTTGGTGATTTGCTCAAGGTTATGTGCTGTTTTTTTTTTTTGTTCTCTCCATCTAACCAGTCTGGCATAAGGCAGGATGCATGCACGTGTGTGTATATATCTTCATTGAGAGACTGTATGTAACCTGTATGCCACAGCCTGCAGCTAGGTTTCATGTCTTGATGCCTAGCTTTATGGAGTAGGTGATAACATCCTGATCACATCCCAGATGACCTCAGTTTGAGTAGCAGCTCAGACGCTGCTGGAGTCAGGTGGGGGAAGGTGGGAATTGAGTGCCTGGTGCTAGTTGGCCTATCCTGGGAGGGAAGGATCTTTGTTCCATTTGGCTTTCAGCCACTTGCAGGTAGAGTCTTGATGGTAAAAAAAAGGTAAGCCAGGTACCAGGTACTCAACAGTGGTACTCCGAAAGAACACATGTGCATGCATGAGCACAGGAGGCCCTCGTTGTGACACAGATGCTGGTTTCAGCCATTAGAGCTGGGTTACAGTTCATTAGAAATGCCTCAGCCATGCATGGTAATGAGGGCGTTAGGCCTACCTTGCTTTTGCACTGTGGAGAAGTGGCAGCAGTGGGGGCCAGGTGGAATGTGGATCCATACCTCTCCAGATTTTGGAGGAGAGCCCTAAGAAGCTTT
This sequence comes from Protopterus annectens, assembly GCF_019279795.1. Taxonomy (NCBI): domain Eukaryota; kingdom Metazoa; phylum Chordata; order Ceratodontiformes; family Protopteridae; genus Protopterus; species Protopterus annectens. Next base: position 970,643,414 of record NC_056737.1, on the reverse strand, counting down.
AATCCCTCCTAAAGCTACAGTAGACTCCCTCTTATCCGGCCTCCCTTTAACTAGACTTTTCTTTAACTGGCCATCAAATTTCTGCCATAGCTCTAGCAACAGACAACAGAAAACAACACATCTGCCCTCTCCAGGCTAAATAATGACAGGTATTTGAGTTTTAGTCTTCATATTCTTTAGAAAAATGCATACTAACACAAATCATGTTATTCTAGCTGATTTATAGCCTGTAAATGCTGTTCTGCATGCTTTTTCTGATTATCCAGCCATTCATTTATTCAGACTAAGGTCCAGTCTCAGATAAAAGAGAGTCTACTGTAGTTAGTATTTTGAAAAGTTTTAAGTTGGTAGTACCAGCATTTAAAAAGTGTCATTAATTTGGGACCTTTCCCCCTATTATTTTGCTTTGTTTGCTTTGTCTATAACTCTGGAGGTGAAAGTTAAGAGGTGTGAATGGATCATTGGTGATTACGGTCTTTCCCTTTGGGCTGACAGTCTTCATGGTCTGTTAAGGGGGTATGGGATGAAGAAGGCTGATGGTCCCCTGACAGCCATGACACCAAGCCATTCTTTATGCCTGTGGGGATGACAGCCTCCTCTGTTCAGCTCTTGCCTGTGTCATTGGTCACAGTGCTACGAATGAATGGTATGAAATTAATGGTCAGCAGGTAGGGTGGGGGTGGGGGGGCAACAAGAACCCAAGAAAAAAAAAGTTTCACATCTTGGCCACATGCTGACCTAATGCAACACCATACTGACATCTGTTTCAGCAGGAAAGTGTCTGTGCAGCAGGAAACCCTACTTTTTTTATTACCTAGAAGGTCAGGATTCACATCATAGATATGAGTGTCACACCACTGAATTTCTGACAAGTGAATCAACCAAAATTAAATCTGTGTGCTGTGAAATCCTGCAGTGAAACAATTTACAGTGAAACACAAATGAAATCTAAAATGCATACAATGTGCAACATATAAAAGAGAAATATTATACACCTTGCTTTTACATGGTGGGGTTACTTATTTGTATACCTCATGCCCCTTTCTTTACATACTAACTCTATGGTCACACAGCCACAGGGAAGTCAAGTGAATGAACTGGGCTGTTCACTGATAGGACTGTTTTCAATGAACACAACAAAATCCACACTGCTAGAAAACCATTTCACGGCCAGTAGCTTTCATAACCCAAACTTTATCTCTGAGGGATTGAGACCAGGTTTGGCCTTCTGAACAGCTTTGTGCTTCTACAGGTCATACTGTATTTAAAAGGGGGGGTGCATTTTCATTTCACACCCAGGAGATTGTATAAGCTCAGAAAGAGGAAAGGCTTGTACTGTTCATCGGCAAAGGGAAATAAAGCCCTAATTTTTGTTCCAGACAGCACACACTGAACTGAGCGTTTAAGAGCTTTAAGGAATTGGTGCAGTGAAGAATAGAAATGATAGGGAGGCTGTTTGCTCACTCATTTTGAGGGAGGAGAGACCATGGTTGGCCCACAAGGAGTTCCCCAACTTCTTCACTTGACGTGATTTATTACACTACAAACTGGAGTCTACTTCTGCGATAACACACTTGCACCTATTGTCAGCTGGCTGCTGCAGAAGGTGAGGTGAGGTGCAGAGATGTAAGTGCATAGCGAAAAAAATCTCCACCCTTTGCACAGGTGCTGGTACCACTCTTGGCATCTGATTCTCTACTCTCAGAGTAAGGAATGGCCCCGTGGGAGGAATTAATGGGTCAGTGGCTTGATCAAAGGGGAGGTCTGATGCTCATTACTGATTCTGGGGACCAGAAATTAAAAGGAGGAGGAGTTAGTGTCTGAGATCCGTGTCACTAGTCAGTGCTAACATAACCAAAGTAACAGTATATCTTTTTTGTCTTTTTTTAACATCTTTTTTTAAACATGACATGAAAAAGTGACACAGTTTCAAGTACAGTAATAGAAAAGAAAACAAATCTTACTAACGTTTCTTTTATTTTCATTCGTACATTTTAACTTTAATTTTCATTCACTCCAGCATTACATAAATTGCTCAATTCCTGTCTTCCTTTAAACCTCACTCCTCCTCCTCCTCAGTGTTATTCTACATGTATTGTTCTCAGAAATTCTGTTTATTTCTGTGTGATGTGCTCCATCCCTTTTTCGAAAGATCCCACGTCCAATTATTTTTATCTTGTTTACAGTATTCATTACTTCCATTACAGATGGATTAGATTTTGATTTCTATTTGCTAGTTTTTTTCCCAGCCAATATCATTAAACTGAGTAGGGCAATTGAGATACCTCGATCCAAGCCAAGAAGAAGCATTTCTTTAGTTACAACCCTTTGCTCCCCAGAGTAACAGTACGTCTTGATAGCAAGTGATGACTAAATAGAATTGCCTGTTAACTCCAAACAGATCACAGTTCATGTAAAGAAACCAGAGTCAAAACTTGTTTTGATGGCGTTATGTCCAAAACAGGTTATAACTGCAGCCTGAATCACACAAATGTAACTGTAGATTAAATACAACAGAAGCAGAAACAATCTGCTACGTAGTTAGTAAAACTGATAGAATTAAAATTTTATTGGGTTTTCTGGTTGCAAGGAAGTTTCCCACTGAGATGGATGTTGCATTTTTCTTGATGTAAAGGGTTTTGAGATGAAGTTTGGAAGAGAATGATGAAGGCTAGTAAGAGTTTTCGTCACCAACAATCATTACTTTTGTATAAAAATTGTATGGAGTGGTCACAACAAAGTTTTATTAATAAGAGAACTACATTTAGAGAAGAAAGAGAAATTTTTAACTGTGTGTAACACACCTCACAACAGTGCAGTTTTCCTCTTCTTCTGAAGCAGAAAGAATGACTCCATATGGCTTTAATTTGTGAAACACTTTAATTGAGATGCTTACATTTCACTACATTATGTTTATTTTTGTGAGTAGTTTAAAAGAGCAACTGACATATTTTCTTTGTGTATGTGTGTGGGGGATTGACTAGCCATCTTTCAGTGCTAGGGGGCAATTATGTATTTGGGGAGGAAATGCTGATGAATACAGAAGTCACTGCTCTAGCTAAGCTAGGACTAGAGGTAGCATAAATTTATTGTCTTTCACAACCAAAAAAAGCAAGAAGTGAGAATCAGATTTTCTGTTAGTTTCATGTTAGGTGTGCATTTTATGGCTCCTCTGGTATGCAGTATATTAGATTAGGATCTTGCATTATAACTAAGATCCTTGTCATACCTAGATTTTTTTTTGTGTATGGCCACAGGGTAAGAGGGCTCACTGTGTAACCCAATTTGCTTCAGTGTTTGAGTCACATGTATTATTATTATTTTTTTTTAGGTGAACATTGGTTTACATGCACCTCCAGTGGCCATATTCACATTGTCAGTTTAAAATTTTACCATACCTGGCTGGCTGTATACTGCTGTAGATTAAAACAATGTTCTAAAAGGAATGTTTCTTTTATATGAAGTTAATTTTGTATAGATTACTTGTATACCAGGCAAATCTGAGCTAATCAGTTGAACCAAACTGTAGATGTCCTTCCATTTCACTGTTGCAGTATTCATTAAAAAAATTACAAAAGGGGTCCCTGCCAAGGGTGGCCTGACATCTGGCCAGCATACCAAAGCCTTTAGGTTGCTTTAAGGTACGCTGTATGTCACACGTATGCTCCTCGCATAGTGTAGGGCATAAAGGTAAGTCCAGTCATACCATCCTCAGAACTTGATCGTAGGTCTGAACGGCTGTTCCATTGCTGGTTCACCAAGCCGTTTCAGATAAGTGCCACATTGGGGTTTATTGATCTTATCTTTTTCTTTTGAATTTTTGCTTGTGGAGTTTCTTATCATCCAAGAAGGGTAAATACCAGTGTGGGAGACAGATTCCCCATAAAGGCCATCACAAGCGGTGCTTATTTTGTCTTGGCACTTTTCCACAACCATATGTCCTGTTCAATTGTGTCAGGTGTTTGTTTCTACGACTCTCTGTAGTCGGCTCTCTTCTTTGGCCTTGTATTTGGAACATCTTAAGCTTTAAGCTAAAGACACAATGTAAGGAACTTCCCGCTCTGAGGGGTAGCTGTCTGTGAAGAAGAAGGCCAAGCGATCTAGACCATATTCTTCTGCTGTGCAGCTTCCACCAGATGTCTCTCGTGAGGCAAGTGAAAGCCTGGAGGGTCACCGGGCTCCCCAGTTGGATTCTTCTGCCTCAACCATTTTAGAGGTCAGCATGGATCCTACCTTATGCACGTCCTTGGAGGCCTTGCAGACGTATGCTTTGGACGTTCAGGGGGAACAGAGTCTGATTATTTCCAAGGGGCCTAGGGCTGTTCCTCAGATTTTGGTCAGAGAAGAAGTCACGACTACTATCATTGAATGCCATCAGGGGTCTAAGCCTTCTAAGTTTTATAAGCCTGACATCCCCTTGAAGTAAAAGCAAAAGAATAAGCATATTTCTCCAGCTCCTAAGGACCCATTTGGGGATGGTTTAACACTTTGATGGCTTTGAAACCTCCTGAAGGAGTTTTGGTCTACTCCCCTTAAGAGACCCAGAGAACAGGATTCCTCTGAGAAGGAGGTAGATTCAGATGAGGAATCCTTTGCTATTCATTTCAGATTCCCTCTCCTTTAGACTATGGGGTCTGAGGAAGAGGATTCTCCTAGTCCTTACACTCCTTTCAAGGAATTTTCTTTTGGGGACACAGTCTCCAGAATGATGGAGGTTTTTTTTAATGGAATTGTGCTCAAGTTTCTGAGGTACAGAAGAGGTATTACAAGCTCCTGCAAATGGACTCTCGTAGACTTTCTGCTGTTTCTCCTGTTTTGGCTGCTTTGTTGGATGCCTTTTCTAATGCTTCTAAGGCTGCTGCTTTCTAGACCCTGCCCCCAACAAACCCGATTGTTTTTATATGATGCCTGAGGACTGGAAATTTCTCTATAAGTGTCTTTCTGATGACCCTTCTGTGGTGTCTGTGACTTCTGACAAGCCATCTCAGTTGCTGCGTTCTCCTGTTACTTCCTTCTGATAAAGGTAGCAAAACTACAGAAAGGCTAGGTAAGAAGTTTTATACCTCTACTATCTTAGCTGTTAGGGCTGTCAATTATCAGACTCATAAGTCCAGGTACATGTTGACTTTTTTTTCCCAGGCCTGTTGGGTAATTTCTGATCACCCAGACACTGATGGGAAGACTTCTGCTCTTTCCCTGTTAGGGACTTCTTCTCAGGTGGTTCACCATTCTGTTAAGCATAATAATGATGCAGCAGATGCTTCTACTAGGGCCACTGCCTTTGGGTCTGTGTTGAGAAGATAGTCCTGGCTTCGGCTTCAACCTTTGCCTGATGATATTAAGGCTAACTTGTTTGGCTAAAATGCTGCTGCTTTGTTTGTCTATTCAAGATAAGGTCAAGGCCTTGCAGGAATGTAAACATGTTTTTCTTGCTCTTCTTTCAGAGAAATTACTCCGGTAAGCCAGCCTTTGTTCATAGGCAGTCTCGCCCTCCCCCAAGGGTAAGAAAGGTGGGAAGCGGGCTCCTCCTGCTAAAGCTACCCAAACTTGTGTGCCTCAGAATTCTACTTTTCATGATAAACCAGGTGCTGTCTGACTATCCCATTCTTCTCAGCCACATTCCTCTTTCTCTTCGTCTTTCCTTTTCTTTTCCTGTTTAGTTAAAGATTACTCAGAACTCCTGGGTTCTGTCCATTATCTGCCAAGGGTATTTTGTGGTCTGGAAACCTCTTCCCTCTTATATGGGCATTGCTCAGACCCCTCAGGAACAATTGCCTTTCTTTCCAGGGGAGCTTCAAGATGTTTTAATGCATGGAACTATTCAGGAAGTTCCAGTTTCCCAAAGGATGCGTGGGTTTAAAATGTTTTTGTGCCCAGGAAAGAGGGCTGTTGGAGACCTATTCTGGACCTGTCTCATCTAAACACCTTTCTGAAGGTCCCCTCTTTTCGAATGTTGTCCTTTTAGACTTTGTTCCCTCTACTAATTCCACAGGCTTATGTGATGTCTCTGGACCTCAAGGATGCCTATCTTCATATCCCTATTCATCCCCTTGTCAGGAAATTTTTATATTTCTCTGTTGCTTTCTGGCATTTTCAGTTCTCTGCTTTGCTGTTTGGCCTGTCTACTGCCCCTAGGGTATTCACCAAATGCCTCGCTCAAGTGATTCTTTTTTGCAGGCTAAGGGGGATCCAGATCTTTCCCTGCTTGGACAACATCCTGTTTCAGGCATCCTCTCCTGAGATTTTGTTGCAAAATCTCCTTATTGTCATTTCCCTTCTGCAAAGCGTGGGGTTTACTGTACATTTCAAAAAGTCTTTTCTGACTCCTTCTCAGGATCATGTATTTCTGGGGTCCAGGAAACAGACTTTTCTAATGCTGGCATCCCTGCCTCCTCCCACAGCCCTAACACTCATTTCCTTTTTTCAATCCCTTCTTCCTCTAGCTTCTGTAAGAGTCAGGGAATTTCTGAGAGCTCTGGGGTTTATGGCTTCCACCATTCCTATGCTCCCTTTTGCCAAACTTAAGTGGTTTCTGAGATCAGTTTGGCTTCGGCATTCTCTTCCCCTCAAATTCTTAGTTCCTCTTCTTCCATGTCTCAGGCAGGAACTTCAGTGGTGGATTCAGCAGTTGACTCCCTCTTTATCCACCTCTTCAATCTCAGGAGCTGTTCACAGATGCTTTAGACATGGGATAGGAAGCAGAATTCGGCTCCCTAAAGATGCAGGGAGTCTGGTCGCCTTATCAACAGAAGGACCATAGCAACATCAAAGAGATGAGAGCTCTTCTGCTGGCTCTTCAAGCCTTTCATCCCCCTTTCTTCCCAGGCCCTCTCAAGGTGTTTACAGACAATACCACAATGATGTGGTATGTCAATAAACATGGGAGGACAAGGTCTTATCTTCTTTGCTGGTTGGCACTCGTAGTGTGGGAACTAGCTATCTAGTATCAAGTGACTCTTCAGACGGTATACATACCCTCAGGTCAAAACATTGTGGCAGACTGTCTGAACAGGTCTATAGCTCAATCCCATGAATGGATGCTTCACAGGGATGTATTTCTGGACATTGCCCACCAGTAGGGTATTCCTCAAGTGGATCCACTCTTCACCTGACACTGTGGGTGATAGGTTTTTGATTCCACATATACACCTTTTTTCTGAGGTCAGGAAACCCACTACTAGGAAATCCTGCTTGTCCAAATGGAAGAGGTTTTCTGTTTGGTGTCTTTCTCGTTGCCTAGATCCACTTTCTGTGGATGTCCTTTTGGTTCTCTCTTATCTGTGTGAACTGCTCAATACTGGGTTGGCTTATTCTTCTTTTAAGGCCCATTTATCAGCTATCTCTGCTTGTCTGCCTTTACCACCTCCTTTAGCTTCTAGATTTGAAGCTAAACTATTCCTTAAAGGCATCATTCATATTAGGCCTTCTAGGAAGTATGTTCCTCAACTCACCCAGGCTCCTTTTGAAGCCTGTAGCATCAGCTTCCTTGCAGCATTGCTCTTGGAAGACTGTACTTTTATTAGCCCTCACGTTTGTGAGGCAGGTATCTGAGCTTCAAGCCCTTATGGCTTGTCCTCCTTTTTTGGTTTTTTCATAATGATAGAATGTCCCTTCATGCTAATCCTTCTTTTATGCCCAAGGTGGTGAAATGAGTTGTCCCTTAATCAATCTGTTCATTTGCCCACTTTTTTCCCTTCTCCACAATCTACCAGTGAGAAGGTGGTGTACACGTTGGAGTGAACCTGGCATTACTTGCTGTCTTACCAATGACATTGTTCTTTATTCTCTTCTCTAACCCGTGTAGCTTTTAGCCTCCATTCCTGCATAGAGACTTGGGAATCCTTTCCTGCCTGCTCAATAAGGACCCTTTACTCTTAGACTCAACCAGCTCATATGCATCCTAAAGAAACCTACTGTCCTATTTTAAATTCCCTGTTACCAGAGGAAATAAGGAAGTACATTTTTACCCTAGAACTACTGTTAAACTGCATTTTTCTCTATAACCTTCTGGTGTATGTAATCACGCCACCGAGGCAGGTACCCAGCAGCCAAACCCCTCCCTACCTGACAGGTAACTACTCTACCCTCCTTAGGATCTATTACTTGAGTCATCTGTTCTTGCTATCTCTGTACCACAGGGCTTTGCTGTATTATACCTATTGGCCACTAGGTGGCAACCTAAGCTCGGCCTGTGTGATCATCTATTTTCCCTACTCCCCTGTATTGGATTCCAGACTACCTTTCACTTACCTTGCTGTACTAGACTGCTCCTAAGGTTGTCACTTGCTACCTATATACTGTCCTCCTATTTCCTCTCTACTATCCCTTAACAATTCTACAGCTGAGCTATCATATCCCAGTCTCCTGGAACTTCCAAGGGCTCCTCAAGTGTCTGCTGCTCACTGATTGTCTCTGGAATTTCTTATTTTACCTGTTCTAAACTTATACTTCACTAACCACTCCCCCCCTTTTCTCATCCTATCACTATCCTCCTCAACACTAAGCCACTCCCCTACCTCTATCATAGGTTCATAGGTTTATACTAGGCTATCTGCCCTAAGGCATTTATAAGCCTAGCCCAAATTATTGTGGCTTATGCCACCCCTTATATGAAAAAATACTGTGCCCATTAGTTTGTTGTGCCTCTGTCCAGCAGTGACCCAGAGATGATTCCCGGGGTAAACCTACGATCTCCCATCCACAGGTCTAGATTTCTCTTGAACAGAGTCAGCGAGGTGCTCTGCCTCACATGGACCGGGATTTTATTCCACAGCATAGGGAGTCTCTGAGTGATAAATCTATCCCTCCAGCACGCCCTATTTATATCCGTGCTAAGGTTTAAGTCGCTTGCTCTAGTGGTTTTGGTGGATTTGGATTTTTGAGGTGGAGCATGTCCATTAATTCCGGGTTGGACATGGCCTTGTATGTCAGGCACATGTCACCTCTGAGCAGACGGTATGCGACTGAATAGAGCTGGAGTTTCTTCAATCTGGCAGCATATGACAGATTTTGGAGTCCCTTTATCCTTTTGGTGAGGAACTTTTGGGGTCTCTCCAATTGCTGCAGATGTCGGGTGAGATACATCCCGAATGGGGCATTGTACTCGATCATTGGTCTGATAAGTGAAGAGTACAGGGGAACAATGACCTCACTAGATCTGGATGTGAATCCCTTCATGATCAGGTGGGCAATGTAGAAGGTCTTTCTAACCACTTTAGCAATGTGAGTGTCAAAAGAAAGGCCACTGTCAACCTGGGTCCCCAGGTCCCTGATAACCTCTTCTGTGCTTAGTGGATTGCCACCTATATGGTAGCTTGGGGTTACCTTGTTTTTCCCGAAGGGTATGACTATACATTTTTGGCGTTTAACTTCAGGCCATGGCTCTGGCACCAGCTATCTGTTTCCGTGAGTCCCTTCTGAAGGATATCCGTGTCCGATGCACTTTCCACTATGGCCCAGTTTGCAGTCATCTGCAAACTTTGTCAGCCAAAGTCCTCCCATGTTGGCCTGTACTTCTGAGAAGTAGATGCCAAACAATAGGGGCCAAGGACCGAGCCCTGTGGGACACCACTTGTGACCGGCTTGGAGTCTGACACAGCGCCAGCAACTCTAACCCTGTGGGTTCTATCCTTAAGCCAGTTTGCAACCCATCTTGTGACATATGGGTTTACATTTAAGATGGTAAGTTTTTCTACAACACCCGAGTGGGGTATTGTGTCGAAGCCTTTGCAAGGTCAAGGTAGGCTGTATGGACTGCCTTTCCTCATCAATGGCCTTGGTGACTATTTCAAGAAGTCGACCAAGTTCAAAAGGCATGATCTTCCCTTGACAAAGCCAAACTGGGTCGGGTCCAATGTCTGCAAGTCCCTATATCTTTGTTTATGAGCTCCATTATGATCCTCTCCATAGCTTTGCAGACTAGACTTGTTAAGCTTATGGGGGTAATTACCAGGGTCCATAGAGGCGCCACCTTTGTGGAGTGGGACCACAGTTGCCGTACGCCACTCCTTGGGCACATATCCTGTGGTAAGGCTGAGATTAAACAGCTGCCTTATGTGCGGGTTTAATTCCTCATTTAGCTCGTGTAGCACACAGCCGGGACACCATCCGGTCCCATTGATGCTGTGTTTTTAGCTTTAGAGAGAGCAGCTTTCACCTGCGCATTTGAGATGTCCGGGAGGCTACACTCGGCTGGGATAGTTATCTCTCCTTTAGGGGAGAGGGGTGAAGTTTGCACTGAACCTGTCTGCCAGTATGTTGGCAATGTCTGTGGGTTCAGTGATTTTTGTATCATTTTGGACTAATTCTGAGCATATCTGTGAGTTACCACCCAGGTTCCTAACATAGCTGAAAAAGGCCTTATGATTGTCCTTTGAATCCATGGCAATTTTTCTCTCAAAATTGGCCTTAGTTGATTTTATGAGTGCTCGTATTTTTTTACTAATAATGATCAGGGGTGACTTCCCTTTTATGGATTTTGTTCTATCATGTAATAGCTTTCTCCTCTTATAGTAATAATTAACTGTCTTTGGTTCTACTCACTCACCTTTCCTCACCATTTACTGCACTGACTACTTCCCAAATCAACCTCCACTAATTTCCTATTTGCATAATTTAACCCTGCTCAATCTCTTTCAGCACTCTCTCCTTTTTTCTGCTTCACCTGCTCACACAAATTACTCCTACCTCATTTCTACTTATTACAATGGCCCCAACACACAAAACTATTTTCACAAACATACTACTCTTAACTACCACAATAGCCTCTCTTACAATACCTTATTCACTAACCTTCTTAGAAAATCTTTCTCTTCCTTAACAAAACCATCACTTCCAGCAAACTTTACCATGTTCTTTCATCTACTCCCTTAGCCACAGTAACATAACCTGTACCTAACTGTATACTACCAAAATATCACAGAGCAACCCATGTTACTTACGTCACTACCAAAAAGAATTTTAATAATTTCTACAATATCCCCAGCAACACCCCCTCCTAGACGGTGATATTCATCCAAACCCTGGCCCCAATACTGACTATACCAATTACCTAGACAATTTAACATTGCCTGTGATCTCTACATTAACTAAACCACTTAATTCCCTCCTGATAGCTCACCTTAACATTCGAAGTATAAACAATAAAATTTCCCACCTGCATGCACTCCTAGAAGTGCACTCATTTGATATTCTCTGCCTTACAGAGACTTGGTTAAAAACATCTACTCTGGACCAGGAAATTATCCCTCCTGGCTATAATATCCTTAGATGTGACCGGAAAACCAAAAAAGTTGGAGGTATAGCCATTCTCTGAAAATCTAATCTCCAAATTTCCCCCCTTAATGTGCTCCCATCATTAGATACAAAGTCTGAAACCCTGACTGCCAAACTCCAAATCTGTCTATCTAATTTGCATGTATCTCCCTCCTGGTAACAGTACCAATACTCTTGAAAATTTACTTAGTTACCTCTCTACCCAACTACCTCAGGAGACCATTGTACTGGGTGATTTTATCATCGACTGGTCCACCTGCAGTTCCCCTAACCCTACTAATCACATAAATCTCTTCGGATTCTCACAAATAATAACCACTCCTACTAGAATCCACAAACCTAGCAGTAAGGAAACCACGCTTGACTGGATCCTTATTAATAGCCACCCTGAAACCTATATACCAGGAACCCTTCCTGACGATATCAGCGACCATATGCTTACCTACATTATTAGACAAAAAGTCCATATCCCAACTACTAATAATTTCAAAACCTCCCGCTCAAAAAAATTCTTTAATCCAGACAGCTTCTTAAACGAACTACAAGCATGCGACTGGTCACCAATGACTCACCTTGAACTTGATGAAGCAGTGACCTACTTTAACACCAAATTTCTTCAAATCCTAGATTACCATGCACCTTATCGCTCTTCTAGAATAAGAACCAAATCTGCCCCATGGCTCACAAAACAAACTATGCAAAAGATGCTCCTCAGAAATAAAATCTGGGCTAAATGGAGAGCCACCAAATGTCCATCAGATCACCTCCACTTTAAACAGTTAAGAAATGCCACCAAGAAAGATACTCTTAGAGACAAAAAAGACTTCTACCTTCACCTCCAACAAACCAGTCAACAAACTCCACAGGTCAGGGATAAACAAACTTCTTCAGCCAGGCCACTCTACTACTCCTGCCCCTGCAGGAATCGACCAAAATAACTCCAACCAGATTCCTGATACCTTTAATAACTACTTTACAGAAGCCATTCTAACCCTATCCAATTCTTTACCTCCTTTTACTGTTTCCTCACTAAATACCCAGCCGAATACCTACAAATTGCCGCAAAAGCCATAGACTATCCCATCTCTATCCTTATTAATAGAATTATCTCAGAAGGCAAAATCCCTACCATATGGAAAGTATCCCACATCATCCCTCTACATAAGGGTGGATAATCTATTGAGCTTTCTAACTTTCGGCCTATTTCCTTACTCTCCCAAATAACTAAGATAATGGAAAAATGTATTCACAAACAACTACTTAACTATCTTCTACAAAATAATCTACTGGCAAACCGCCAACATGGCTTCAGGCCCATTCCATAGCACGACGACTGCCCTGCTATCCTTCACCAACTCTATAAACAAAAATCGTAACAATAACTCTTTTTCCTCAGCGCTTTTTATTGACCTGTCAAAAGCCTTTGATATGGTGAACCATAACTTACTTCTAGACAAACTAAAAGCCAATTCACTCGATCCACAAGCATTACAGTGGTTTAGGTCTTATCTGGAAAACAGACAACAAGCAGTACTTTGGGATAACAATCTGTCTGCATTACTTCCAGTAAATATTGGAGTACCCCAAGGCTCTATCTTAGGTCCCCTTCTTTTTTCCTTATTTATTAACGATCTACACATAAACATTCCACAAGCTACCTGCATTCAATATGCAGATGACTCTACTTTAATCTGTACAGCTAAGAACATAGCCTCTTTCCAGTCCCTCACCCAAACTGTTTTCCATAATGTTGAAAATTGGTTTATGCAACACTGCCTCCTCCTAAATCCCAAAAAAACAAAATTACTGCTTTTTACTCCAACTCATAAATCACCTCATCCATTCTTCTCAATAACCTCTAATAATGCTACCAACATAACCCCAGATATTACAACCCGCCTACTAGGTGTAACAATTGATAATCGCCTCAACTACGATGACCACATTAACTCCACTATAAAGTCTGTTAATAAAAAACTTGGTACCCTCTATAGAATTAAACCCTTCCTTACCCCTTCTGCCAGAAAAACTATTACCCAGACCCCACCTTATTTCTACCCTTTTCTATGCCTCTCTATATATGCTAACCTATCTAAAAACAACCTCTCCAAACTTTCCACCTGTTATAATAGCATAGCTAGATTCATCACTTGCTCCCCTTTTAAAACTCACCACTGCCTCAACCTCAAACAACTGGGATGGCTAGAATTACAGAACCATATACTTTGTCAACAATTACTTATAGGTTCATAGGTAGGTACTAGGCTATCTGCCCGAGGGCATTTATAAGCCTAGCCAGTGTGTCGGCTTTCGCCACCCCATTGATTAATTAACTGATCCTCTGTCAAGCAGAGCCAATGAAGTGATCCCAGGGGTATATTTTCTGTTACCCATCCACTCTTCAAGGTTTCTCTTTTGAAGAGTGTTAGTGAGGAGCTCTGCCTAATGTAGTTTGGAATTTTGATCCAAAGCATGGGGAGTCTCTGTGACAGGAATCTATCCCTCAAGCATGTTATATTTATTGTTGTGGTGAGGTTTAGCTCAGTAGAGTGCGTGGCTTGCAGTGACTTGGATTTCTTTAGGTGGAGCATGTCCATCAGTACACAACTTTTACTCAGAAAATGTGTCTACTGGAGGAAAAACTGTCTTAACTTTGTCCAGCTTGGGTGGACATGCATAACATCAGCATGCTGCATTGGAACAAGATGTCCGCCCATGAATACTCTGCATTTATTGAGTAACAGTACTGCAGCAACGGCTACAAATGGCTATGTGATTGAGAACTTTCACATACAACTTACTAATCTCATTTATGCACTACAGCATGGCAATATTATACTGTGACTCACTTGGCAGTCAAAAGGGCTACCAAGATAAGCTAAATGACACCACTAGACACCACTACTTACAGCACAGCAACTGGACTAGCAGTATCACACCAATGCCTACTGCTTGCCCAAGACAAGCACGTTTACAAAAGGCATGTTTTCAAACAACCGTAGCAAAACATTACTAACAAAGATATTCACTATTTTATTAATAATGCCTACTGCTTTACTGCATTAGTAACAAAGATTAATAAAATAGTGAATGTAACGCCTACTGCTTTCTGGGTTTATAATTAATTACAAAAAAAAAATCTTAACTCTGCAAAGCTTGGAGAATAACACTCCTCCGATTATTCAACCCTTTCAATGCAGAAGATTCAAAAACAGTTTTTACCATACAGTGATGAGACTTCTGCACTCGGGCACTAGTCTCAGATGTCTGGACACATAATATAAGTCACTTTTTATTTATTTGTGCAATGTATACTTGCATATATTCCAAATAAGTGCAATATTTATTATAACCACAGTCAGTACTATTTAACTCATTCAAGTACAATATTAGACAAGTAACTTGGGCATTTCAATCTGTGGTGCGTTTTGTATTACTTTAAATAGGGTAGTTCATTTAATTCAGGGGAGGGTATTCCTTTTGTATGTGAGAGTTGGTAAATGTCTCTGCTCTTTCTGGCATTGGTATTGGGAGTAGTACTGTATGTTTATTCCTCTACTTGTATACGTTGTTTCACTTTCCTTTGTAATCTCAATAATTGAGTTGATGCACAAAATTTAATTTAGGCTACATGTGTAGTTCTAAATGACAAAGTTTACTTTGATTTTGACACAGAACCTTAGTATGGA